>NW_006271970.1:3412997-3416896 GCF_000225605.1 Cordyceps militaris CM01
AGGCGCGCGAGCTGCGGCTGCACGAAGCCGCGTCGTCGCTGCAGAAGCTCTCGCGGCAGCTGGGCGCGCTGTCGCAGCGGCACGCCGAGCTGGTGGCGGCGCGGGCGGCGACGGACCACGCGGGCGCCATCGCGACGCTCGACAGCCGCAAGTTCCGCACGGCCAAGGCGGCCAGCGACGCCGAGGCCGAGGCGGAGCGCGTCGCGCTGCAGGCCGCCGACCTCGCGGCGCGGCTGCAGGAGCTCGAGCTGCAGGGCGTCGAGGGCGACGTGAGCGCCAAGAGGCGCGACTTTGTCGACGACGAGGTCCTGCTGCGCCTCAAGGTGTACCGCAGCCTGGGCATCGACATTGAGCGCGACGACAAGGACGGCGAGTGGGTACGCGCCGTGATTCGTAATGATAGAAAGGGGGACGTCCATGTGGTGAATATGGAAAAGAAATTCTCGCGCTACTTTTACGCGAATTACTTTTGGAAGACGCTGTGATAATGGCGGAGCGGAGAAGAGATGCGGGTGGTGCCGTTGCATTTTGTATTTCTTTTGGGTTTGAAGCGTTGGATACTGTTTTGTCAAGGTTCTGGAATACCCCCGATGAATTATGAAGATCAATATTTACAAGGTTTTGCGTTGATGGAAATGGACCAACGTTTTCTCGTGAATGCTGTCTTTACAAGGTTTTGCGTTGATGGAAATGCACAAACGTTTTCTCGTGAATGCTGTCTTTACAAGGTTTTGCGTTGATGGAAATGCACAAACGTTTTCTCGAATGTTGTGTACAGTTGGGTAAGAATACCAAGGACAACGCTCAACCTTTTCCCTGTTCCCTGTTCCCTGCTCCCTGCTCCCCGACTAGCTACTAGTAATGTACAGATAAGAATAGAGTCATAAAAACTTGACATGGTGGTGGTCGTTTCGGTCTTGTTTTTAGAGGCCAAGCCTGGTATTGTCATAACGTCATAAGGATCCATTGTTTCGTTAATAATGCTGCGTCGCCGGTTTCTTGGCTGCCATCCTGGAAGCCATCTTGGGCGACATGACGAGCGAGAAATAGCCCTCCTGCGTCAATGACGGGCCAAAGCCCACGCGAGAGGTGGAGGAGGTTCTGATGCGGGAGCTGTTGGGGGACACGGGCGCCGCCGACACGGGCGCCTTGTTGATCTTGGTCTCCGGGCTGCGGGTACGGCGTTTCATCATGAGGAAGCCGCCCTCGCCGGGCGTGGAGGCGCCACCAGCGGACGGCGAGCGGTGGTGGTGGCGGGCGTGCTGGCGGTGGTCCGGCAACTCGAGCCTGGAGTTTATGGTGGTCCAGATGTCGTCGTCGCCGACGCGCCACCCGCCGAGGCCCTCGTAGTCGCGCTCGGCGCCAATGCTGGGAGTCAGGCCGAGTCCCACGTCATTGACGGGGGTAGCAGTGCCGCCAGAGAGGATGCTCACGGAGCTGGGCCGTCGGCGGCGGCGGTGCTGGCGCAGTGCCAGGTACGAGGGCGTGGGCGAGGGCGGGTCGCTGCTGGCGGCGGCCTGGTGCAGACGTGAGGGCACCTGGAGACCGTTGAGGACGCGGTGGACGTACGTCAGGGCTAGGTCGAGGTAGACGAGGAGGCCGCGGCAGATGAGGACGGAGAAGGCGAGGGTGGTGGTGACGCCGGCGAAGAGGGCCATGGGGACGGCAACGATGAAGAGAACGGGGGCGAAGAGGGCGTAGAGCGGGTTGAGGAGCGCCATGATGGGGGAGCAGAGGCTGGAGGGCAAGACAATGGGGATAACTAGTAGCGAGGCAAGTGACGGTGGGTGGTGGCGGGCGTGGTGGCGTGGTCAAGATGTTGGCGATGGTTGGTGTAAGCGAGCTCTTTGTCTCAGGCGAGGGAGCTGCTTGCCCGACACAGGGCTGCGGCACACGACTCTGAGACAATGGGAGATGCACAAGCAAGGGTAGATAGACCTGAGAAGCTCTGGGGGTGGGAAGTGCAGTCTATCTACCTGCGGCTAAAGGCGGCGGCGCCCGTCGGATGAAAATGGGTAGTATTAAGAGCCAAGCAGGAGAAGGGATGAGGCAAACTCGGATGAATGCTGGCTGGCGCCATAGAGCGCAAGTGAGACAGACAGGTAAGAAGTGTGAGGAGGAATGAAGAGAGGGGAGAGAGAAAAAAAGTGGCAGGAAGGGCAGATGCAGATGCAGCCGCGGCGGCGGTTTGCTTTTTCTACTGCCTCGGACTGCTCGTTATCAGCGGGAGCGTTTGATAGATTCCCCGCCTGAGTCGATTGGCAGGAGGGAGGAGGGGAGGAGGAGGGAGGCTTTGCTGTATCTGTGCTGGTCTAGTTTGTGGTTGGTGGTGTGAAGGTGAATGGCTGAATGGCGTGCACGGGCTGCTTCTGCTGGTGTTGATGAGGGAGGGGAAGGATCGGCAAAAGATTGGATGGTATAAGATGGGGGCACAAGGCAAATCGACGGATGTATGCTGCAGACTTGTATAGTTGGCAGACTTTTCCTCAGTCCTCTGGAGAATGCGAGGCAAACGGCAGAGAAACAGATAATCACATGTCAAGACTTGCAGGGGCCCTGGGTTCTGTTGCACGCTAAACAGACCGAGTTTGGGTGGCTGCGACACCTGGAAGATCCAGCCTCATCCTGCGTTTTAGCGGGGTTCCATCGCTGCACGTCAGGGGATGCAGGCTGGCGGATCCGTGGCCTGTCAGTGACATGCACCGGGCATATCGGGATATTTCGAATGATATGAGGTGTGAGTTGTGCTGTCATTAGTTGTGCTGTTCATTGTGCCATCTACGGAGCCCTCTGCAGATTCAATCGTGCTTTCGGGTCGCCAAAAACGGCAAGCTTGCCGTTGGCACGCATCACCACTTCCCAAGGTGGAGGGTTTTCTGAACATGCTTTGGACAATAAAATTCAAAAATATAGCTCAATATTATTTTGAAGAGATATTGATTTAAAATTATTATCCATCAATTTCTTCTTAGCAAATTATACCAACTGATAGTGACCATGTAGTTCATACCTACGTACTACTAAATCTACAGGGTACACCGTTGTCGCAACGGACCGCCCACTAAATTCGCGGGGCAAGCCGCTCAGAGCAGAGTCAGCCTTATTACAAGTCTCTGGAAGCTTCTCAGTTGATCACCATGAACCGATATAAACACCACAAACCCACCACATTCATGAGTCACGACATCATTCCCTCCGCGTCAACTGCACCAAAGCAATGTGCCAGCACCACCAGGATGTCCGCGACGGCAGCCACGGCTCGTCCCAGCCCTCGGACAGCTTTCCCTGGCATCTCGGTGCCTTTGACGCACACTGCCATCCCACCGACACCATGGCCTCGATCGACGACCTCGCCCGCATGCGCACCTCCACGCTGACCATCATGGCCACGCGCTCCCAGGACCAGCATCTGGTCGCCGAGGTAGCCGCCGCCCACGGCCTCGCAAGCACCACCACCACCAACCTCGCCGACGGCGCGTGCAAGGTCGTCCCGGCGTTTGGCTGGCACCCGTGGTTCTCGCACCAGCTCTACGACGACGCGGCCGCAGCGCCGACCTACGCGCCGGACCGCCAGCCATCCTCCGCCGCCGCCAAGAGGGCGCATTACCGCGCCGTGCTGCAGCCGTCACCCGACGACGACGCCTTCCTCGACAGCCTGCCCGACCCGGCACCGCTGTCCGCCTTTCTCGCCGCCACCCGGCAGCGTCTGGCGGCGCACCCGCTCGCCCTCGTTGGCGAAATCGGCCTCGACAGAGCCTTTCGTCTGCCCGAGCCGCCTTCCTCGTCAGCCGCCACCGCCGCCGAGGACGACCCCGAAATCGACGACCACGGCGGCCTCACGCCCGGCGGCCGCGAGGGCCGCCGTCTCAGCCCGTACCGCGTGCGCATGCCGCACCAGC
>NW_006271970.1:3416996-3547282 GCF_000225605.1 Cordyceps militaris CM01
GCGAGCTGCCGTCGCGGCGCGAGCAGCGGCTTGTCGCCCCCGGCGCTGAGGACTTTTCCTCCAACAGCAGCAGCGACGACGAGGAGGAGGGGGGGTCGCTGCCGCAGAAGATCAAGGCGCTAGAGCTCCGGAAGAAGCAGGACGGCGGCGGCGGCGGCAGGCCGTACCCGCCGCGCATTTGCCTGCACTCCTTCTCGGGCAGCGCCGGCACGCTGGAGCAATGGATGCGGCGCAACATCCCGGCCCAGGTCTACGTGTCGTTTTCGGTGGCGGTCAACATGTCGACCGAGGCGAGCCGCGCCAAGACGGACGACGTGATTCGGGCGGTGCCCGATGACCGCGTGCTCGTCGAGACCGACTTGCCCGCGGCCGGGCCGGATATGGACGGTACGCTCGAGGCCATGTATCGACACGTCTGCCAAGTCAAAGGGTGGGATCTGGAAGATGGTGTGGCGAGAATACGAATGAATTACCAGACGTTTATATTTGGTTGAGGCAACGAGTTGCATAAACATGGGCGAAAATTCGGCTTTATAAGATGAGACATTCATGCATTATGACATTTTGATGATATATAGACGGTGATACATTCATGCATTATGACGTTTTTGATGCTACATGATATGAAAAGAATGCCAAAAAGTGCAAAAAATATGCAGAAAAATTCAAGTGGTATATCCTCATTTACAGCGAATGCTCCCTTTCCTCACCACGCTCATACGCAGGCGGCGCCTCATCGTCGTAGTCGACGCTGGTCCTGCGCTCCGCCTCATCCACGGCCACCAAGTCGCTCACGACCGAGGCCGCCGCGCGCAGCTCCGCAATCTCCTCGGCTACCGTGGTGGTCCTGCGTGCCTCGTTGTCGTCCGCCGCGCGCAGTATGGCCTTTTCGTCGACCGGGTAAGCAGTCCTTCGCGGCCTGGCCGCTTCCACGTCGTGGCACACGAAGCCAAAGGAGAGGAGCGTCTTGGGTTCGTCAAAGTACCGCGCATCCTGGTACAGGGGGAGCTCGCTGTGAGCGCGACGACGGAAGCGGAGACGGCGGCCGGTGGTGAGGCGGCGGAGAAGAGAGGTGACGAGGAAGACGAGCGTGCCAAAAATGACGGCGGTTTCTGCTACCAGCAACAGCATGCGGCTGCGAGTCTGTATCATATCTGTTAGCGAGTGCGATTCTCTGCGTGTGGGACTGGCAAGTATGCCAACGTACAGATTCGTATCGTGCCGCGAGCATGTCCTCCTCGTAGGTGGCGTAAAAGCCGTCATCATCCTCCCAGACGCTCTCCTCGTTGTCCAGCCATGCCATGTCGTCCGTGTACTCCAGACCGCCGTCCTCGTCGTCCCACTGCTGCTCCCTGGGGGCGCAACCAAACACAGCGCGCCAACCGCTTGCGCTCTCGCACACTTCCTCGTGGCTGTGGCGGAAGCGGTAGGCGAGCGCCTTGAATGCGCAGCGCACGTCACGGCAGTCGGCGAGCGGCGTGGGTGTGGGCTCGCGCGCGAGCTTGTCCTGCATTTGGCGATCCAGCCGGTCAATGACGGCGGCCTCCTGGTTGCGGATGAGCGTGGCCAGCTCGCGGGCCTGGCTGCGGAGCTCCTTGAGCCGCGACAACTCATATTGGACGCTGTCACCATTGATGACGGAGACGGGGTGCTGTTGGAAGTTGTCGCTTTCCGCCAGACCCGTGTGCTCCTCGCCGCTGTCGGCCAGGGACTGGGTGACGGTCGTGTGGAGGTGCAAGTAGCGAACGCTGGCCACGTCTTCAACGCTGGTAATCTGGACGGGGGTGGTCTGATAAAAGTTGGCCGTCAGGGACGCGGGACCGGCCGCTGGGCGGCCGTTGATGGACTGGACATGGATGGTGAGGGCCTGCTTGAGGGACTGGCAGGCAAAGGTCCAGTTGGAGGTGATGGTGAGGCCGTCGTCGAGGGCCAGGTCTCCCTGGCCGAAGCCGTCTCCATTCTGCGCCAGACGATGGCCGTTGATGCTGACTTGAGCTGGAGAACACGGCTCCCCGGCTTCGACAAGATCAAGACGGAAGGGCTGGTGAGGAGATGTTAGGTTGGTCAGGCGGACCAAAGGTTGGCTCGGTACTCACGACAACTTGCGTTTCGGCGCCCTGTACGGGCACGTTCAACGTGATGTATGCGGTAGGAATTGTTTCTACCGATTGTTAGGTAAATAAATAAAAATCCCGAGAGGAAAGAGACGTACCAGTTGCAGAGACACGGCGGACGGGAGCCTGAATGGACTCGGCAGCGACAGACTGCACCAGCAGCAAAACTGCTGCCTTGGTAAAGGCCCGCATTTCGCGTTTGATGAATAACGGGTTTATGCGAAGCAAAGAAATGAAAGAAACGCCCAGAACCGTCAAGCCGTCAGCTGTACGGCGTGGAGTGTTTGGTCCCAGAACACGTTGTTGGACTCTGGGTGGCTCACTTGGTAGGCAACCGCGGAAACCACCAGTGCCAGTGGCGGATGGGCTGTGAAGATCAGGTACGAATAGGGCGACCGACAAATGAAATTGGAAGAAAAGAAGAAGAAAAAAAGGCTAGATCCAAATTTTAGAGACGGATTCCAAGAGGAAGCAAGTGATCGTTGAGGAGAAGAAAGTCACACGGGGCGTACAAAGAGTGCAAAGGAGCTGGCGGGGGGGGGGGACTCTGGAGTGAGGAGAGCGGACGAGACTGCACCTATACGCAGTCAGCGGGGAGTATGGAGCAACTTTGCAGGGCAAGGACGCACACACAGCCTGTGGCGCGCCCACGTTGCAGAGCGGAGGCTAGTTAACGTTCACTAACTAGACCCCGATTATTATTTCGCAGGTATTACGGATTACAAAAACCACACTTACACCGTGCCTAGCTAGGTAGGTAGGTACCTAGCCTGTACTGGTCGTTGAAGCGAAGCTGGGTCTGGTCTGGAACTGCGACTGGGGCACTGGGGCTACTACAAGGCTGTGCCGAGCCCGAAACCACCATCGGCCTATCGCGACGCTGGCCTACTAATTAGAAGGGGGGTTGTTGTTTAGTTATTGCTACAGTAGGGTATAGGGCGTGGGACAAAGATGGACAAAGAAAAAAAAAAACTAGGCCTTGGCACAGCTCAATTCAACGCAGTCAATCAAAGGACAGAGTCACCAAGCCCATCCCATCCCGTCCCATCCCACCAAGCGGCAGAAGCCATGGCGATAGTCGATAACTAGTTCATCAGCTCGGTCGGCCAACTGAGAACAAGCGGCGCTGGAACGACGAGAAAAATCGCTAGTTTGATTCGCAAGAAAAGCCCCCCATGTGGCCATGGGCTGACGCAAGTCGCCTGGCATCGTTCCACTCTTTCACCGTACAAGTAATCTAATTTATCGATTATATATATGTACAGAGTATTATTGTACTCATGAATGCACCACACAGACCCTGAATGCACCAGGGCCACACAGACCCTGGCAGGTTCCCTCGGGTGCCGGGAACCAACGCGCCTCGTAAGGCGGCGTAGCAGGAATGAAGCAAATTTGCCAGTACATACTGTACATACATACTACCTGTAGGTAGGCACATAACTATCATATTCCCACTTGTGCCCCCCCAGACCACGGAGTTGCTCGTTCCATACCCCGGTCAGCCGCGTTTTGTCTCTCCTTTTCTTCGTATCTCGTCCCCCCGAAAAAGCTTGTTTCCTCCAGTCATCCCTGCCGCCGATTTGTGTTGCTGCGACGTCCAATGCCCAGAGGCATGTACCATGTAGTTATGTATCATGTACCCCGTTCGATCGGCCAGTCACAAGGCACTAACTAACTGGTTACACGCGGCCATTCTCTTGGCATTGCTGTTCCTGTCGTGATCTTCCCTTCCCCCTCCACCCCCTTTCCGTTTCGACAAGAGGAAGAAAGAAGAAAAACGGGGAGCGATCTCTTGCGACGTCCATGCCAGCCTGCGGGGTCCGCTTCCGAGCCGAACTGCGCCAAGAGCTGACGAGGCCTTCACTTGGTCACGGCAGGCGAGATATGAGCGACATGAGCGCAGACAATCAATACGAGCAGCTAGCGCACGGTACTACCTCTCTCGAAAGTAGATGAATCAACTACCGACCTTTCCACAACCTTAAAAAAGCCAGGCGTTTAGTGAACATACCCTAAAAATAACTCTACTTTTTCCAGTCAATAGTCCCAAGTTTTCAACGTGTAATTTAGAAGAGAAAATACATTGGTGGCTATTGGCTTAGTTCATCGACTTGCACAGACCCTGATGTCTTTCCCACCAACTCTCTAATCCGCCATTCTCTTAGCAACATGCGCCTTTCACCGCCCGAGCTCTTGCTGCATCTACACTGCGCTCTGTATTCAGCACCTCTTAGCTCCAAAGTCAGTACGAATTACAAGGAAAACAAAAATCACTAAAAAACAAAGACTACAAACGCAATCGATACTTGTCCGGTCCCAACACCAAGGCCTTGCCTTGCTGTGATAGTCGACACGTTTGACCGTCGGCGCGGATGGCAAGTCCGCATCTGCACCCGTTGCGGCCCTGCGCCGAAAAGAGAAGTCGCCCGAAATCGTCAATGAGATATGGGCTGATTTCCATCTCGAATGCTCACCATGTCGCCCGGAAGAGAAACCCCAGCCAGCCCTACCCGTGTTTTGACCCGCGCCTGCCCATGTCCCCCCCAAAAGCGTAGCCTCGTTCAAAGTCGTTCCATCCATGATTCTTCATCCATCTCTGCTCAGCGAGAAAAAGAAAACAAGGAAACAGAATGGCCTCGGGCATGTTTTTCGATCCCATCGTAGCGCTGCGCGCCCTGCCGCTCGTCTCTTCCACCTGCACCCTGCTCTTCGGCTGGGACCAGACGTTTTTCCTGTCCCTCCTCAACCGGCCCGAGAACCGCGGCACGTCCAAGCACCTGCTGCCCGCCTACTTTCGCCGCATGTTCCGCTTCGGCCTGCCACTCGTCGTCTCGCTCATCACCATTTCGTTTTGGAGCGGCCTCGCCAACCTCGCCGGAGCGCGCCGCGTGCGCGAGGCGCGGCCGTGGTACGCCGCCGGCGCGGCCGCTGCCCTGGGCCACCTGCTCTTCGTGCCGCTGGTCGCGCCGCCGGTGCGGCAGATTATCGAGGCCGACGCCGACACCGACGTCAACGAGCGCCTGGACTACTGGGTGCGTGTCAATACCGTCAGGACGTTTACCGTCGACTTGGCGGCGTGGCTTGCGTTTGTTGTCGCCGTTGGAAAGACGCTGCAATGATGGAGAGAGTGTACAAGGGAGGAACCGTCTGGGTTGAGGAGAGGTATGAGTACGAGGATAGCTAGTAATAAAGTGGCTGTATCTGACGTTGGAGTTGACATGCCACGTTTGATTTTCATTTCGCTTTTACTTGACTGTAGCTGTTTGGTCAGTGTCGCCTGTCGCCTATTGGACCTATTAGACTGTGCTGGCCAAAGTTGAAACTGTTTAGTTCATAAACATTAGATTGCTCTCGGTCTTCAAATGTCGAGCTGTATGGTGACATGGCTTGGATAGCAAGTCGCGCTCCAATCCCAGCCCATCCATTTCATGTCGGCTTTGATAACTAGAGGGCGGCTTCCAGAGGTAACTCGACGCCAGTCAAGGGTATTCAGATAACAGGAAAAGAAAGTCACAGTAGTCTCTTTCCAAAGTGTCTTGCGGCCGCTTCCGCTTGGTGCGCCCGGGCTGCCAGATACCGGGATACATACATTTTGGACGGGATTGATTGTCGGCTTTGACATATGTGGTAATATGTCTTATTAGTAATATGTCTTATTAGCCTAACGTTAATCTATAATTTGTACAGCCACGCCCCTCAGAATCGACGCAATAACTCTATTTTAACGAAACATGCAGCATCATCATCGTCACACCAAGCTTCATTGGTACAGCATTGGGCTATCTTTGATCGTGTGCTTGGCTTCTTTAATTAGATGCGACAATTTTCACACCTTTTGACACCTCCCCTCCCCGCACAAAGCCCTTTTTTAAGACGCACCCTGTACATACATCAATTAGTCAACCGTGTCGTGTTTCACGCCATCGCGTTGGCAGCATTATGCGATTCCCTCCCGGAAACAAGCCGTGGCGGCCTCTCCTTGGCACCAAACCCCCCTCCTCCCCCGGTCATCGCAACAGCCCCCTTTTCCCCTTCTACCTGCTACATGGCCTAAAGGCAGCCCGTGCGCAGGAGGCGCGCCTAGAGGCGCTGTCCCACAACCCAGAAGAGTCATGAGAATCGCTGAGCAAATTAGTTACCGATTAGCTTTCCTCTTTCCTTAGAAAGGGGCAGGCGGCGGGGGGCGGGGAGAACGGGGCGTTCAGCTTGCCATTTCATCATACGAATTAGTTAAAAACGCAATCTACACCGTTGGTAATGTACTGTATCCAACTTAGGCTTTTAACCGGACGACCATGCCCATATCGTGGGCAGCGCCTCCGGCCGTTCTAGACCAGCGGATCGACTAACACTGCCCACGTGCTCCTTTATTATTGGAACTGCGCACAATATAATTCGTACAAGACACAAGCTTCATCAAGCAAGCATAGCCTGTGAGCCAATTGCATGTTTATGCAAAAGTTAAAAAGAAGAAAGAAAAGAGTCGTCGGTGACGGGAACTAATATTCCCGGCGGGATTGTTCCATTTCATAATGGTTACTAATATGCAATTGCCCTATGGCTTACACGCGATGCAGGCTTCGAAGCGTCCCCTGCACAAGTCCACTCCCTAACAAGCCACCCATCAACCAAAACAGAGCGCCAACGCTGAAAGATGCAGAAAATCATAATCGACGTAGAAGCCAAAACGAGGCTGCAAATGAATTCAAAATATTGGAATGTACAGAGTACGGTGCGCCCTCACCTCACTCAAGCGTCAGATAGCTGCTGAGAACCTCGATCCGAGTGTGGGCCACTTCAGAGTCATCAATCATGAGCTGCAGAATCTCAATCATGCGAGCTGCGCCAGTGTTAGTCCATGTTATGTTTGCGCGCTAGATGCGTAGATGTGATACGTACTGATGTCGGCTTTGGCCCGTACAAAGAGCGGATCTCTCGCAAGTGTCTCCTTGCCACCAGGTTCGCGAAGCGCCTCGCGCAACACGTTGCCAATGCACACGGCTTCGAGAAACGCCCGGTGGTTAAACACCCACCACACGCGAGCCTCGGCTTCGAGGAGCGAAAACAGCATGAAGAATGCACCAATGGCGTCGTGCGCCGCCTCGAGCGTCCCGCGAATATTGACAGGCACATCGGGGCTCTCCGATGCATGTACGAGCATGAGGTTGTGGAAGTAGTTGCTCGTGAGGAAAAGCGTCTGGCGCACCACGCGCTTATTCGTCTGCGCCATACCAGTTAGGCTGTCAGCGTCCCAAGACCGGAAAACATCCGGAAAGGAACGATAGACCGCTCGAAAGTCGGCCACCAGCTTGGACTTGTGGCGGCCAGTGCTGCAAATCGGGAGATCGAGGGAGCGCGGCGAGCATATTGTTTCCTGCACCAGGTTGGCCAATGTCCACGAGCCCCGAATGTACGCGGTATCGGTCGGATCACTGCTCGCAATCGAGCTGCCGTGGTCGTTAAGGTCATCCACGGAAACATCGGTATGTGTGGCTGAAGGAGGCAGCGAGAGCAGCACTGTCAAGAAGGTATCTTGGAGCAGTACGGCCTGCCACACTTTTCGCCGTTGCTGCTTTTCAAAGGGACTTGCATCAGGCGTAACTAGCAAACTTTATTAGCCCACACCCCCCCACGATTCCTCAAAGAATAGCGAATCTTACCAATGTTTGGGTCACGGTGCAGGCCCATGGCGTAGGCTTGGCGGATGAGAATGCCGGCAAAGGCCCAGCCGTCCGAGGCGTGATTGTCATTGATGAGAAAGTACGTCATTAGAACCATGGCCTGGATGGATCGCAGCGACGCAATGCTGAGATACGACGACATGCGCAGCGCCTGATTGCTAGCGGAAGCGAAAAACTCGGCCTGTTGTTTACGCTCTTTGGGAGTGGTTGAAGTAACAAATTGGGTTCCAAGAGCAATCATAACAAAGATCTGGGCAATATAGGCGGCATCCATCTCTTGCTTTTGTTTGCCACTCATGCGCCAGAACTCCTCGTAGTCGGCATAGAAGGTAAGGCGATGAATCATTGGGTAGACGGGGTCAACACACTCGAAATACCGGTTGATGAGAATGTCAGCCTGTTGCTTTTCGGGAAGAACCGAAATAACCTCCATCAGGCCGCCTTCACAAGTCCAGTAATTGGCGAATGGGTGTTCGGAGCCAATGCCAAAGACATTGCTAGAGGACGACTTGGAATACGGGACATTTGACATGAGTCCGGTGGAAAGGGCCAAGGCGCCGCGCGAGGGGCCATCGCCATTGGCAGCATATCGGTCGGCAATGTTGGGGATATTGCCTCTTCCCTCGTTGCCTGGCTTCTTTTTAGGTGCCTTGGTCATACGCCGGCCAGTAGAAGCAGATCGAGTCGTCTCCCTACATCCGGGTTAGAAGCAATGCCCATGTGGTGTAAGAGAGGGAATGTATACTCTAATAAGTTGGCGACGTGCGCATATCTGCATTCGGTTTGCCTCTTGATGCCTTTTTCATGGGTTAGTTCCTCCTGCCAAGACAAGCGCACTTTTTTTCGTGCATCACCTACAAGCTAGACAGTGAGGACGACCGCGGTCACACTACCATGGTCAGCACCGAGTTGGTAAAATGTTATACGAAATGGGCGCGAGAAAATTACCTTGGTCTTTCGTTCCACACATTCGTGGCAGGACAGCGTGGGTTTGTTGCGCTTCTGCTTCTTTTTAGCAGGGCCGTCGCCTGTGAAGCTTTCTGTCTCGTCATGGAACTCCCTCCTGTCATCATGGTAGTCTCTCCTCTCGTCAGAGTAATCGCGCATGTCGTGGGGCGACTGCATTGGAGGCGGCGCGTGGCCATGATAGGAAGCAGAGTGATGGTGGAGCGAGGCATTGTGGCGAGTGGGTGGTGAGGCTGTCGAATGGGCGTGGTTGCCGACGACGAGCCTGTCGTGGCCGGGACTGCGCAGAATAGGCGCTGGCGGCGGCGGTGGAGGATGTTGTACACGTGTGCGATGGTCTGGGGAGCCGAGAAAGGAGAGCGGTGCCAGACGACCTGCCTGTTGCGCAATGGCAATTGGCGGCGGCAGATGGCGCGGGGGAGCGTTCATTGTCGGCGTGGGAGAAGGGGTGACGCTGTGGTTGAGGTTGGAGAAGACAGCGGCTCTGCGCTGAGCTCACGGTCGCGAGACAGCCCACGGCTGGGGGGCCGAAGATAGATGAGTGCCAGGCTATCGAGTTCGGTTGAACGGTTCGTCGGGTAGGGCAGGATAATAAGAGGGCGAAGAGGACAGCGAGCCGCGCGGGCGATGGCTCAAGCGACTTGGCCCAGCGTGAGCAAGGTTGCAGAGCCGGAAAGATGGATGGGTGGTGGCCGCGTGTGACGCCGTTGAGGAACTGGGAGACGTTTGTTTTCTGATTGCCTCAATGCCGCCACCCCGGCTGTTGTTATATTGGGGGCCACAAAAGGAGGACGGATAGGAAAAGAGACAAAGTACGGAAGGAGGGAAGGGATGCGGATAGAAGAGGAGCGAAAGGGGATGGGAGTACCTGGTTCGTGAGTGCCGAGAAGAAAAGCCGGAAATAAAAAAGGCTTGGGATGTTACGCGCGATGGGGAGAAACAGGCGAGTAATATTAGCATCGAGAGGAGCTGGAAATAAATAAGATGGGTGACGAGGCGGGTGGGAATAAGCAGCGAGAAGAGGAGGGGGAGGGGGGGGGGGGGGGGGTGAGGAGAAGCTTTCCAGCAAAAGGGTCCTTCACCAACAACGGACCTAGCACGGAGTATCCGTAGATTATAAGGTAAGTTGAGCTAGGTACTAAGGTACTAAGTTATTAGCTGCCTAGTACGTACGGATGCCTAGCAGTGATTTGTACCTACATGGAGCAAGTCTTGTGGACAGTTTCTGTCGAGCAGTGGATTTTGGAGGCTGAGGCGCTGGAACGAGGCCGGTAATGGGCTGCAAATTGGGGTGTGACGGGCTGCAGGCGGTGGCAGGGCTGTGATGATTATTATTTCTACACCCATTTTTGTTGACGGACTTGTTGAACAAAGCAGCACATGACTACCTGCGAAATGGGTACTCTGTAGGGTCTGGAGCAGTCTTGACGCCGCTCAAGGTACATGGAAAGACAAAAATGGTACGAGTACAGAAGAACGACCTAGGTACCTATCTAGGTAGGTAGTTAATAACCTACCTACCTACCTATATATAGTTTAAAGGAATCCTCACGACGAATTACTCCGTAGCTACGGAGTACAAATTACCATCCAGTAACCAGATTTACGGTACTTACCACCCACCCCCTGCGAGGTTATCAACGGGTCCCTGCACTACTCTGCTGCCCCAGTGCCCCCCAGTGCCCCAGTGCCATGATCCATCCATCACCACGGCCCATGAGCCCCAACTCCCAAGCCTTCAAGAGGGAGCCCAAAAAAGCTTGGCAATGTGTTTGTCTTGTTTGGCGCCCACCAAGCCGCTTGATAGGCTGGATGGCGCGGCCCATGCAGGCCAGTGCAGGCAGATTGCATGCTAGACATGGGTCCGGGAAATGGGCGAGACCTTTTCTGTCGTCTTGTCCGTGCCTAGCGTCGCTCGCATCTGATGACGCCTTGGTGCCGGAGCTGTGGACAGGGCTAGGCCTGGGTCTGGGGCAACTCGTGAGGAAGATATGGCATGTACATATTAGTTAATTCGGTAACAAACCATAAACCATCGTAGCGTTTCCCTAACTACATTCGTAATATAGGAGCAGATAAACTCCTCAGTCCTCTGTACCTGCCGCACCGCCAACTGCCACTAGCGTCCACTGTACCAGCTATGCGGGTGAAGACTGACGAGTCCTCAGCTCCCTGCCACCTATTTTACCTGGTTGCCTAGTAGAGTACCTGGTACCTACCTCCTGCCTAACAGGCACCTATTCTAACGTACCTATCCGTAGTTCGGTACCTAGGTACTTATACACTGCATTCTAGGCATACCGTATTACATACAATCCACTCCACACACACACCCGCTGCCTTCACCACCGGCCTCGTTTTTCTCTCTCGTTTGCATCACCACCGACCCGTCATTCATCCCGCTCTTCCAGCTTCAACAACCACGCCGATTCGAATCCCAATTCCACGTCATCACAAATATTTTCCTCTTCTCCTCTGCTCACATCTTCTCTCATCCCACCCTCTCCCCCGGCACCCTGTTTCCGTCGCCACGACTCGCCTCAGCTGCTTTGGGTTAAGATGGGCGGCGATAATAAACGCGGTCTAGAACCTCAGCCCGACCAAAAAAAAAGTCCAATACTTACTACCGTTTCGACAGCCCCCTGCGCCTCCGTCGGTCATGTACCGCGTCGTCCCGGCTTGTACTCCATACAGACACGGACACGACGATGCTTTTTTTCGCCCACACGCCAGATGTATGTACATAGCCCACGATCCATCCACGCATCCCACCCAACGCATCCACGTTCGCCCCCTCCGTCTCTTCTCCCAGCCCGTCCGCCTCGTACCAGCCAAGGGCGCCCACCATAATTTGGCCATCCCGCGATAGCCGAGACCAGGTGTGACACCAACTTGGGTTTCTTGGGTCACATTTCAGCTCAGCCAGGCACGTCGCGAAAGACTGCTGCACCGCTACTCAGTAATACTAACGAATCGACCACGCAGCTTTCAAAAACCACTCGTTTACTAGGTACCCGTACTGAGGCCACACAGCATGAACGGGGCTTGCACTCACTCTCCCCAGGCTATCCCTACCCCGTCACCGGCCAGTCGCCACATTCTATAGACTTGAAGCCAATCAGCCGCGGAACCTCCCCGACCCTGGTTGGTCCTATCGAGTTGCTCGCGACAACCGACTCGTGCCCTGCAGCCGGTACAGCTCCATCGCGCACCCGGCCTAGGCCCGGCGTAGTAATTCCCTAATAGAGGCTATGAGACCAAAGTCAGCCCCGAAAATGCCTTTGTACCGGTTTCCTGCCTCTAGACACTTGAGGTGGTCGAGTGCCAGTCCCCTGTGTTCGCCAGTGACTGTTCGCTGGAGTCTGTCTGTAGGGTAGCCCATCACACTGGAGTCGTTTTCGGACGAAATGTACAAGCCAAGCCCTTTCCATGACGCCATCACCTGAGCTTCGCCATCGCTGGCTCGCTCCATCTCTAGTATTCCCGTGTCTTTGAACTCGCAGAGTGCGCTCATCACCATTTCATCCATGACAATCCCTGCACAACGCACACAACAGATTTTGCGCCATTTTAGCATGAGCCGATCATCCGTTTCGCTTGCGCCGTGGCGCGCCGCCCTCGTTTCCCAGCTGGAAGCCATGGACTCTCCTACCTTTGTCCTCAGTTCTCTTCATCGCCAACCCGTCGCGGCCACCACTGGACAATCGACGAAAGATGCAGTGGCCTTCTCCCCCAGAGCCCGTACCGTTGTCTACCGTGGCATGTGGGCTGGCCTCAGCCCAAATCCACGCAACCCTGCCCCGCGCAACCCTCATGTCTACCAGACAGATCTACTGACCATCACTACGGATGTACGCATGGATAAAGTGTCGGAAATGTTCTCAGGCTCTTCCGCTGCACCCACCAGGGTACCAGAATACCCGAGATCGTGCGCCGGAGGGCCCATCGAGGGTGTCATCTGGGCAGCCCATGCAAAAACACAATGGCGCATCCGTGGTCGCGTGTATATGATTGGGCCGGATATCGAATCAGACGCTGCAAAGCCCGTGCGACAGGCCTTGACAGTGTACATGCGTCGGCAACATCCCGGGAATACAGAGGCAGATGCCGAGGATAGTACCTGGGAATGGGCCAAGGAGCTTACAGCGCATTTTGGAAATTTAAGTCCCGTCATGCGAGGAAGCTTTCGCAACCCGGCGCCTGGTACCCCCGTATCACAGGCTCCAGGTCCCGGCCTCAATCTTGGCCAAAAGGTGGAGAATTTGCACGACGAGATTGCAAGGAGCAACTTTAGGGTTCTCGTAATCGTTCCTGAGCAAGTAGACCAGGTTGACCTGTCTGACCCAGACCGTGGCAGGCGGTGGAGGCATGAGCTGACTGCCAATGGCGACGAGGTGGTTTGGACGACGACGGAGCTCTGGCCGTGAACGAGACCACGTTGCATCCCTTCGAGCCTCGGCATTTGCCGTTTGAACATGTTATTGCGTTGTGGTGCAAGCTTGATTATAGGCAGTATCCTCTATAGCGAGCGACTAGGATAGAAATGTACGGTTATCTGGCTATCCAGCAGAGCCTAGCCTTATTGAACCAAGCCACCGACTCCAGGCGCCAAGAGGATTGCTTGCATGGTCCTGTGGCGTCTGATGAATGACTTGGCATTTGTGCACCACGACGCTGGACATGGGGAACGATTTGCCTAGAACTTGGGCTTGCATATATCCGTGTCCAAAACCTCCGCCCAAGAGGTTGCAGCCATGCGGGTGACAGAAAAATAGCCACACAAATAGTTTGCGCACCGTATAATTTGTAGTATAGTATGAAAAGGAAGAGAGGGTGAATAAAGAATAGTTACCTTAAATAACGTGAAAAGGATAAATGCAATTACAAGGATAAAGAAGACGATAGTGATGAAAAATAATAATAACCAGATTAAGGAACATGATGGTATCACTGACTGGTGGTTTATTTTGTGACCCCGGTGAGCCGGAGCCTAATCTCCCATATATACCGTGCTTTCATGCAGATAATCATTCAATGCGACACACACAGGTTACACAGCGATCCCCCGCGGAAGCATGACGGCTGAGCTGGAAGGGATTGCGATCCCACCATGTTGAGAGTCACTGGGACTCGGTCAAGATGACATGGAATTGAGAGCCAATAGTTGACCACTTGGTAAATACAATATATCTGAGAATAGTATTACCTACATTCAGCTGAGATAGTCGTCCAAAAAACAATACGAGCTGGATCAAGTATGTATTACGACAACCTGGAACCGACATGGGCACGCTGTGCCGTGTCATTTAGCACGCCATACACGAAGCTATTATTGAAATAGGAGCCAGCCCTGGCAATGATGCCGCGGCCACATGGTCAGCAGACAGGTAATCAATAAGCAGCCTGGGCTACCGGAAGTGGAGGCGCATGACCGCGCACGATGTCCAGAATGGCATGCTGTTTCGATTATCAATTTCTTCTTGAAATGGGAGCGTGCTGTGCAGCTGAAGCTGGAAGACGGGGCTCGGCTCAACTTGGCTATTAGTTGCGGTCTGATATTGACATGAACAAGTTGACGCCTCGCCCCGTTGAACAAGTTTTTTGTCCCCCTTGTTTCACTGGGGGGGCCTGGAGCTATGGGTATTACGTTATTATGTGTGGGAATTCCAAGAAGCCAAACATTCTGGCGTGAGATATATCTTGCTCAAACCAAGGGCTTGGCGATCGCGTTGTTTTTTTCTGGCCGCTGCGATCCTTTGTGGATGGACACCCCTCTGCGGGCCGCTGCCTCGTGCCGGATGTACATAGATTCCTAGGTAAAGAAGACGGTGACGGGTGTTGAGTGCCAAGCCTCGAAGTGGCGGCGACGGCGGCGGCGGCGGCGGTGACGTGAGAGTTGAGCGCTTCAGCTTCAGCTGCCGGTGATGGTTCTCTCATTTACGGGTGTAGCCACGGGTCGGGCGGAGACAGCCTCATGCGATCGCTGGGTCGAACTGGTGCATTCGATCGGCCGGATTTAACAAGATGCCTAGGGAGAGAAGGAAGAAGAGAACTAGCTAGCGAGAGCGAATTGAAAGGCGACGTTTCCTTGAGTGGTGGAGGTAACTACAACAGGCTGCCCGAAAGACGTTGGGAGCATTCTCCATCTCCCGGCGCAACCTCCCTTCACCTAACCGGTGGAGGGAGACAGCTGCCGGATGGGACTTGGAAGACGCCAAGTCGGACCGTTCGTTTGATCCCATTCCAAGCATGGAGAGGCAATAATTGTGACAGGGAGGAGCATCGTCGCATGCTTGGCTCGCAGCTGCTGCGCCGGAAATATCCTTCGCCTCTGGGTCAGATGGCCGGAGGCATTCTGCGGGTGCCGGATCGAACCAATATTAGATAGGTTGGAGAAGAGGACCAGGAAGTAGGACCGACGTCGGGCGGATGTCAATTGGTGCAGTAGATGGATCGCAAGCAGAGATGGTAACTATGGGAATGATTGATATTGCCGGACTGCCACTGAGACTGGGGGTGTGGGAAGGAAGGGTGGCAGCGGCAACACGTCACTTTACATTAGTTGTCAGTATTCCATGGGGTTTCCTAACTAGTATTCAATCATGTATTCGTTGATCGAAGGTAGCCATGCAGTTCAATATGTGCGTCGTGGTTCGAAGCGTGCAAGTTACACCGCCAGTTTGCGACGACGCTTCAAGTCGGACGCGTTTCTGGCAGGAGCACGTCGACGAGGAGTATTTTGAAGGCTCTTCCGCCTCATTTCTTGACGAGCGTCTACATGGGGTAGGTAATTAACGTTCGTTAGTGGCCTTTTCGAAAAAAAAAAGACAGATGCTGTTCTGGCGCAAAAATGGTGATGGCTGGCATTGTGGTATCAAGTTGAAGAAGAAGAAGCAAAAAACGACATTTGGGCGTTGACGCTAAATTATAAGAGTAACTACCTAACTAACGGTATAGTTATTGCTGGGGAATCAGAAATCAGCGGTGGTGATAGACTTTTGGAACCCCACTAATTCTTAATAACCGCCTGGTAACGTCCACTGAAAAATCGCCGACTTGCACTGGAACCGTTCAACCTTGAACAAGCGCTCTGTAATTTGTATTGCAGGTACTGATAGTCTGGAAGCGATGAGGCACGAGATGCACCGCCAACCCATGTCGCTGTAGCTAGGCAATCGATAGTTTTTCTTCTTTTTCTTTTTCTTTTGCTTTAATGCCATCCTAATTTTATGCTAATTTGCTTCCAAGACATCTTTTTCTTTGTGCGCTGGTTGGCCTTGGCGCGTACTTCGGTGGGTTTACTCTCACCGTCCATCTCGCCCTCGTCCCTCCACAAAAAAAAAACCTCCCGAGAGCCTTGGGCATTGCCAAAATCTTAAAGAAACAACGCCTCAACGGTCGGGCTACCGGCTCCATCCTCATTCCCCGCCTCTGTTTGCAGCGGCAACACGAGTCTATCTAGTTACTATTACTGCCCACCCTCGATCGAGCTTTCATCAGTCTCTTGTTGGCTACCTAGTTTGACTGCTGGTGATGCGCTCGCCTCCGTCCTCGTACACCGCAGCCCACTATCCGCCGCTACCGCACAGCTGGCTGCTTCCCCTCTAAAATACTACACAATTTTTTTTTTCTTTTTCGGGTTTCAAAACACAAACTTCAGCAACTCGTCCGACAAGTTTGTCGCCATTGCCTTGTGATACGTTCAATTTGGAGTGCCGTCAACTCGTCACGCCCGGGTACTTGCTATCGCCCCCGATCTGAAGCTCGTTGGGCTTCTCCCACCTACAGCCACACACATCCATAGATCATGACCATTGCCTCGTTGCGGACGCTGGTCGCCCAGGTTCCCAGCTGGCAGAGCCGACTCGACCAACTGGTGGCCGACATCCATACGCGACAAGGCGAATTGTCCAAGATCGAAAATGGCACCACGCACGAGCCTACCGCGCCAAACCCGGAACCCGATGCCAAGGACGCGGCCACGAACTCAACTCCTGAACTACATCCGCCTGCCGACAACATGAACATTGACTCGGCTCCTTCAGTCGTCAGCCACCATCAAATAACGCCCTCCATCAGCAATGGACCGGTAGCCAAGAAGAGAAAGCTCGAGCGCGTCTATTTTGACGGCAACATGCAAAAGTTCTTTGAGGAGCTGGTCCACTTCATCGCTGTGAGCAGGAACATGATGCGCAAGGCCAAGATGGCGGCCCGCGTCGCTCAGATCAAGAAAATGGCAGAAGTGGAAGTTGGTGATGATTTCGGCAATGGCATATCTGAACGACCTACCTTGCGCTACATCAGTGCCCGAAGGCTAGATACGCTTGGCACTGCAACCCCCAATGGTGGGCGGGCGGCACGCGAGCCCGACGTCTTTGACGCTCTCGACAAGAATCTCGATACCCTTCAGTCCACCAGCGAGTTGGCCGCCTTTCAGTTTTTGCGGGAAGCCTCCAACAGCAAACACATCAAGACCATTAGCAAGATTCTCAGCAATGTCCTGGAGACGGCCACCAACGAACTGGCCCGTCTCGCGCGCGACGAGCCCGACGTGGTCCGCGAGGCCGACGCCGCCGCCGCTCGCACCAAGCGACCACTGAGCGTGCGTAAGGAGCTCCCCGCCGGGGCACAGCCTGCCGACACGCCGAATAAGCGACAGAACACGGGTCATCTCACCCCATCGACGAGCTTGCCTTCGATAGGACACATGGAAGTTGACCTCGCCGCTCTGCAAAGCGACGAGGCCATGGCACCCCAAGTCGTTCACCTGCCCACAAACGTGCGCGCCTAGCAACCATGCATATTTCCCTCTCATCAGCATGTTTTTGTACAACTCCAAAAAAGATACCACGGTGGCGTTTTCTTTTCTCCGATGACTAGTCGCAGACCTAGTTCTGCATTACGATTGTTTATTTGTTGTTATGATGTCACGACGTATGACTATGCACTGCGAAGCACTGTTACAAATATACAAGAAAAACATCCACAGATTGGATATAAAACTGCTGAAGTGGCACTTGAAAAAGCAAATGCCAGCAGTCTTTGTTTTATGAAATATGATATAAATATAAATCTACATCTTGCTGGTGTCGTAGTTGTCGATCAAGCTCACCCCACCAACCAGCCTGTTGGCCAATCAGTCACTCAGTCACTTAGTAGGAGCGCCTCCACACAAGCTTAGTGGCGTAGGCTGCCAAATGACATGCAACTCCACGTCTGAAGAGCTACACCAACAATTCGACGAATTCCGCCTGGCGACACCCAACGAACACCGCCTTTGACCCGGTCACGGCAGCCAACATGACGTGATAGGGCCTACCCGAAGAATAGAACTAGGAGCTGCTATTTTGCTTCTTCGCTCTCCCTCACAGCCCACAGCCCCCCCTCGACGCCGCCATGGGGCAAGGCTTCTCGCTGGCCACGCCCTCGGCGGGCTCTGCCGGCATCGACATTCCGCAGCTGCAGGACATTCAATACGAACGGAGCATAGGCGATGCGCGGTTTATGAAGAGCATCCGGGCCCGCGATGAGAATGCCGTCGTCCTCGTCAAGATGCTCGTCAAGCCGTTCACTGACGTCAAGCTAGACGAGTACAAGAGGCAAATCATAGGTATACTTGCCGCGACGTCATCTCCTACGGAAGTGAACTGGGCTGACAATTTCACTGCACAGAACAGCGAAAAGCGCTGGCTGCTATCCCCAACGCCCTCGGCTTCCAGCGCGTCATCGAGACGGAGACCAACGGCTACCTCGTCCGCCAGTTCATGTACAGCTCCCTCTACGACCGAATCAGCAACCGGCCGTTCCTCGAGGACATTGAAAAAAAATGGCTCGCTTTTCAGCTGCTCTGCGCGTTGCGCGACTGCCATGCGCGCGACATATACCATGGCGACATCAAGGCCCAAAACGTGCTCGTGACCTCGTGGAACTGGCTCTACCTGACCGACTTTTCGTCCGCCTTCAAGCCCGTGATGCTACCTGACGACAACCCCGGCGACTTCTCGTACTTTTTCGACACCTCGGGCCGACGGACCTGCTATATTGCCCCCGAGCGATTCTACGCCGCTGGAGCCGCCCCGCCCGAGACGGCCAAGATGACGTGGGCAATGGACATCTTCAGCGCGGGCTGCGTCATTGCGCAAATGTTTCTGGAATCGGAGATTTTCAGTCTGGCTCAGCTCTACAAGTACAGAAGAGGGGAATACGATCCCGTCATCACCCATCTCAGCGTCATCTCCGACAAGGACGTACGCGAAATGATTGCCAACATGATACACCTGGACCCTGAGAAGCGCTACTCGGCAGACCAGTGCCTGGATTTCTGGAAAGGCAAAGTCTTTCCCCACTACTTCTACAATTTTCTGCATCAGTACATGGAGCTTGTCACAGACCCCTCGTCAGGCAACAGCCCAATGTCCGGGGCAGAAAAAAATGAAGGCGAATCTGACTACCGCATTGATCGCGTCTACTATGACTTTGACAAGATTTCCTACTTCCTCGGCTATCAATCTGATAAGAGACCACAGAACAATGAGCCTCAACCCCAGTCTAAGCTCGGGTTGTCACATTTTCCAGTGCAGCTGAGCATACCGAATAACGAGCATGCAGTCTCCGCCGATCTGGAACCGCCAGAAGACGATGGAACTCTGATATTTCTGACACTGGTGGTCTCTGCCATGAGAACAACAGCAAGGGCTTCATCGAGAATACGAGCCTGCGACATTCTTCTGGCATTTGCTGAGAGATTGACGGATGAAGCCAAGTTGGACCGCGTCTTGCCTTATTTGATGACACTTCTCAAAAAGGATGAGACGGATCTGGTGGTAGTCTCCGTCATCCGCACTATTACACAGCTTTTGCAATTGGTACACATGGTCACACCAATCAACTCGCACGTAATTGGAGACTATGTGCTTCCGCGCATGGAAGTAGCGCTCGGCTCAAAGACTCACGCCGCAAGTCCCCTTGTGCGCGCTACCTTTGCATCATGCCTGGGCAGCCTTGCCTCCAGCGCTCAGCGATATCTCGAGCTAGCCTCTAGCATACGGCCGGATGGCTCCATGTCCATTGCAGATCCCGAAATCGAGCCCGGTGTAGAAGCAGATACCAATTTTGAAAGCATATTTGACAATGCTGGAAGGCAACTCTTTGAGAAGATCGAGGGTTTCACGAAACAGCTCGTCGAGGACCCCGATGTATACGTGCGACGAGCTTTCCTGTCCTCAGTCCCCGAGCTGTGCATGTTCTTCAAAGAGCAGTCGAATGATGTATTACTGGCGCATCTAAATACCTATCTTAATGATCGAGACTGGACCTTGAAATGCGCCTTCTTCGATACGGTCGTTGGCATCGCTGCTTTTATCGGAAGCGTGAGTCTGGAAGAATTTATGTTGCCCCTGATGCTTCAAGCACTGGCCGACCCCGAAGAATTTGTTGTGCAAGCTGCCATTCATTCCTTGGCGCAACTTGCTGGCCTCGGGCTGCTGTCGAAAGCGAAGCTCTGGGAGTTGCTGGACCTGATCGGGCGCTTCACAATGCACCCTAACATATGGATCCGGGAGTCTGCCGCCGAGTTCATCTCCATGTCAGCGAGCTTTCTCGAGCCTGCCGACGTGCGCTGCTTCTTGCTGCCATTGATCAAACCATACTTGAAGATTGCTCATCTTCCCGACTACAATGAACTGAGCATTCTTGACGCTCTGCAAACGCCGCTGACACGGCCTGTGTTTGACCAGGCAATAACATGGGCTACTCAGACTGACCGCGGACTGTTTTGGAAGTCCTTGCAGCATGTTCGCTCTTTGACCTTTGGGTCTTCGTCCACCTTGACCGTAAGATCCAAGGATTTGATTTCGAGCCAGCTCAGCAAGCCTGACCGCAATGACGAAGACGATCAGTGGCTAGAGAAGCTACGAAACTTGGGATTGAAGCCAGAAGATGACATCAAATTGCTGGCTTTGCGGGAATTCATCTGGAAGCTTAGCACCATGCGAGGTCGGGATTCATCTCCAGCAGAGCCCAATATATCTATGGGATTGATCTCGTTGAAGGACCTAGGCGTCACCCCACAAACAGTCTTTTTCAATGACACGCCACTAATGGATCCTTCCCTCGCTCCGGATTTGGAGCCCCCGTCTGCGCAATACACTATTGCGGATGCGCTGTTGGACGCCTCCATGACCATTGATGACTCTCTCACGAAGAAAAGAAGGACGACAAATGTGCATAAGAATAGAGTTCAAAGTGTCGGCCCTCGAAGTGGTCGTATTCTGTCACCTGATGGAAGTGGCCGGGCCAGCTCCCACCACTCCCGCGTGCCATCGACAGGCTCTCGAGATGACGCGTCTGTTAGTGAAGGATCCTATGCACTGAGACGTGCAATGCGCCACCAATCCAGTGCACTTAGCCTCCTTGACCGCAAAGACGGGGGTAAATCGATTCCCGAAACTGGTACCAGCGATGCCAATGCCTTCGGCGAGATGGAGGGCCCATTCACACAAATGGCTCTCACACCACCACCGGCTGCAGGGAAGAACGCAGTGCAGCCGGCAAAGCAACCGAAACACAGTTATGCAGGCAATGACCCAAGCATCCAGTTTATGCTTGACAGCATGTATGTCGACAACTTCCCTCGGGATGTTCTTGAGTTTGGTCCAATGGTCGAGCCCATCTCTAGAAGAAAGAATAGAGCCCTTCGCACGCAGACAACCGAAGAGCGCTGGAAACCGCAAGGACACCTAGTGGCCACCTTTGGAGAACATAGAGGCGCCATCAATCGCATTGCCGTCTCCCCGGATGACATGTTCTTCGTGACTGGTGGCGATGATGGAACTGTCAAGGTTTGGGACACGGCCCGATTGGAGCGCAACATTACGCATCGATCAAGGCAGACACACAAGCATTCTGATGGGGCACGCGTGATTGGACTGTGCTTTATTGAGAACTCGCACTGCTTTGTTAGCTGTGCTAGTGACGGCGACGTCCATGTTGTCAAGGTGGACACCGTCTTGACAAGTGGTGTCATTAGATATGGCAAGCTCAGGGTTTTGCGTGACTATCGTCTACCCGAAGGAGAATATGCTGTCTGGTGTGAGCACTTCAGACAGGAGACCAACTCTGTTCTTATTTTGGCGACGAATAAGTCGAGAATTATCGGTATTGATTTGCGAAGCATGACGCTGCTCTACGTGTTGGAAAATCCAGTTCACCACGGCGCACCGACGTGCTTCTGTGTTGATAGGAGACGACACTGGCTATGCGTCGGTACATCGAATGGTATCATAGACCTCTGGGACTTGCGGTTCAAGACGCGACTGAGGGCCATGGGTGTTCCCGGAAAGAGTGCGATATACCGTATCTGCATACATCCGGCAAGAGGTCGTGGAAAGTGGGTATGCATCTCTGGCGGTGCTGAACATGGTGAAATTACGACATGGGATCTTGAGAAGACAACTTGTCGTGAGATTTACAGAACTGGGGCGGTCAAGGATGGTGCGAAAGGATATACAGCGTGGGACGTGGACAAGGAAAAGCCCGAAGGGCTTCTCTCGCGCTTTGCCATGAATCTTGATCTAGCTGATTCTGCCAATACCGATCGTGGGGTCCGCGCCATTGCCGCGGGCATTTCCACTGGAGAGGATTCGCGCGATATTCGTCACGCTTTCATCGTGAGTGGCGGCTCAGACAGGAAGATGCGCTTCTGGGACATTTCGCGCGCCGAGAACTCGAGCATCTTCAGCGGGCTACAGCCTGACGAGGCACAGCCGACGTACTCAGCCACGCACCCGACGACATCGATGACGCTCAATACGGAGCGCTTTGCAAAACAGAACAACACGGTGGCGACAGGTGCGGGTGCGGGTGCGGGTGCGGGTGCGGGTGCCAGCGGCCGGTCAAAGACGACGGTCAACGGCCGGCCGGCGAGATCTACAGTGATTTCGCTGCAGCAGCAGCAGCTCTTGCAGTCGCACTTGGACTCCATTCAGGATGTGGCGTTGCTCGAGTACCCGTATACGATGAGCGTATCTGTGGATAGATCGGGAATGGTTCTTGTGTTTCACTAGAAGATGAGAAAAGCACACTCATACAGGGCTGTCATATGGAATAATCGAATATAGAAGATCAATGATACAATGGAACAAATATAGAAATAGCAATGATACAAGAAACTGGCCTCGACAAGTCCCGAGGGAGCAGACCGACGAGGAGATGATATTGCTTGTCAGGTAGCGATGCAATGAGGGATGAATGTACTGCGTTGTTGATACTTGATATTTCGTCAGCTATATATATACTCTAGCATACTGATCTGTATATCTTCTTCCACAATGGCCACTGGCTGGAGCTATCGTCGCTGTAGAAGCTCATTACTTGGTGGCGCGAGAAGCTCCGGCCCGTGTCAATATCCATGGCCGCGAGCGAAATGGGTTTGGTCTTGAACCACAGCTTGTGGACCAGGTAAAAGACAATGATGACTGGCGCCGTCAAAGTCTTTTGGAAAAAATTGTGGGTGACTTGCGAGGCGGTCATGGGAGCGGTGGAGGCGCGCACCGGCGATACTGCCATCCAGAACTGAGCCGCAAGTACAAAGGCGTTTGCGATGATGGCGACCCAGGAGCCGATGACGCCGGCCTGCGACTTGTAGGGTAGCTGGTTCAAGGTGTTGCCGGCGGCGGCCCAGGCCTTGCGAAAGCGAATGTGACTCAGACAGATGCTCGTCCAGGTGAAGAGGCTCGACAGGCCACAGATGCTGAGCAGCCAGTCAAAGATGGCGACGTGCAGCTTCACGTCAACTAGGTAGGCGAGTAGGCCGAGGCTTAGGGCAAAGACGATGGCGACGAGCGGCCTGCCCTTGCGGTCGACGTAGCTAAAGATGCGCGGGGCGTGGGACTGCTCGGCCAGGGCGGCCAGGACGCGTGAGGAGCCAAAGACGGCCGAGTTGCCGACGCTCAGGACGGCGAGGAGGATGACGGCGTTCATGACGCTGGGGAGGACGGTGGCGCCGACGCTCTCGACGGCGAGCACAAAGGGGCTCGCCGAGGCGTCGACGGACGAGGTACCGCCGAGCAGGCGCGGGTCGTCGTAGGGCACGAGCAGGCTGACGAGGAAGAGGGCGACGATGTAGAAGATGGCGATGCGCCAAAAGACCTGCTTGATGGCGCTGGGCAGCGTCTTGCGCGGATTGGCGGCCTCGGCAGCGGCGAGGCCGACGAGCTCGGTGCCGACAAAGGAAAAGGACGACGTGACGAGCACGCTGCAGAAGCCCTTGAAGCCGTGGTTGGTCGGCCCGGGGTTGACCCAGTACCGGGCGCCGATGTACCCGGAGTCGGGGGTGCCGCCAATGTTGACGACGATGCCGAGGAGGCTGCGAGAGGGATCGTGTTGGTCATGTTTTCTTGTGCGGCTGGAGGACACAACGGAGAGAGTGAAAGGATACAAGCAAAGGGAATTCGAGACTTACATGAAACCGACAATGGCAGTCACTTTAATGGTGGAAAGGACAAACTCGGCCTCGCCATAGCCCTTGATGCCGACGAGGTTGACAATGGCGATGAATACGAGAAAAACGGTGACAAAGATGGCCTTGCTCAGCTGGTCATTCCAATACTGTATTGTCAAGGCGCCGGCGATGATCTCGAGGGGGAGGCCAAACAGCCATTGAAAGGCGTAGCTACATTGTTTCAAACCCATCAGCTTGGCGGTTAACACGCGGAAGAAGAAGAAGGAAAGCAGACGAGACAACAACGTACTTCCAGCCCATGGCGAAGCCCCAGGATGGATCCAGGAAGCGTGTGGAAAAGACGGAAAAGGAGCCGGCGACGGGGAAGGCGACGGCGAGCTCGCCGAGGCTCTGCATGATGCAGAACTGAATCATGCCGACAAAGAGGTAGGCGAGAATCATCGAGGCAGGGCCGCTCTGGAAGAGGGCCATGCCGGAAGCGACAAAGAGACCGGTGCCTAGGGATGAAGAGTGTTGGCGAGAGTCAAGGAGGGTTCAAGGAGGGGAGGTCAAGACGGAGACTGACGCCGGCGGTCAAGTAGGAAATTGAAGGAGGGAAAAAAAGTAGAAAAAAAAAGAAAAAAAAAAGTACCAATAGAGCCCCCAATAGCAATCATCTGCAGATGCCGCCCCTTGAGCTCCCTCGACAGGCCGGTCGAGACAGTTCTCGCGCTGGCCATGCGGACGTCGTAGTGCCGCTCGTGCTCGTTGTACGCGACGTCGGGCCACGGATGCTGCCCGCGGTGGTGGTGGTGGAAGCCCTTTTGGCCCGGCAGCTTGGCGCCGGGCGCGCGCTTGAAGCTGTCGACGAACCGCCGGGACAGGGTCTCGTCGCGGCCGTCGTCATCGTCGGCGGCGCCGAGCGGGCCGGCGGTCGTGACGGCGTATGATGAGTTGGCGGCGGCAAACGGCGGGCGGCCCCCCGTGGCGGCGCCGCCGCCGCCACCGCGCCGGCTCGACTCGGACAGGTCGCTCATCTCGACGACTTCAAAGTCCCGCGTCATGGTGATGCCGTTCTTGAGCGACCTCGCTCCGTCCGAGTCGCTGCTGGGCGTCATGCTGGGGGTTTTCACAAAGGGATTGGGAAGCGTTCGTGTTTTTTGTTGTTACTGTTTTTTTTTTTCCGCCAGGCATTAGAAAAGCCTGGGGAGCCGGGTAGAAGAAGTTTGTTAAATGAAAGAGAGACGGGTTATGGATCGGGGCAGCATCACCCCATGAGTGCGAGACGGCGAGATCAATCGGACGATTTGGGTAGGGCGGAAATGGAGGGTTGTTGGACTGGGAAACTGCTGACCAACACGACTACAGTCTACGGATAAGTTGGGATGAGGGGGAATATATCAGGGCTCGCTCCAATTACGGCAAATGAAGAGAGTGAACCCGCGAGTAATGCAGTCTTTTGACTTTTGGGTTTTGTTTGAGATTTTTGTAGGTTGGAGGGCCAATGTCCACTGACATGACAGACCCCGAAACCGGGCAGCGGGAGCTAGGATTATGCTCCGCTTCGTTGGACAAAGTTTATGGGGGAATGGGCCTTTTTATTTATTTAAACATTTATTTGATTAATCGTTTACATGTATTCCCTCGTATGACGCAAAACGGGGTACGATCTGCGCCTTGCAGCTGGAGAAATGCACGGGGGCACGGACGAGTTGTTTACCGAGCTGGCTGTTGATGCAAAGCCGTCTTGTTTTTGGTTCCGAAGCACACCCTCTTTCTTTGCTCTTTTATTTGCAAGGGCCGATTACGGAGTTGCCTCTTGTGGTTGAAACAAACCTTGAGGGAAATCGATCGAGATGAAATTAAAATCACCTTTGGTGTACATGTACATTAGAGTTGAGTTCAACGCCTCGGTCGGAACAGTCTGTGTGCTTCTAGAAGGTCTTTGGCGGCGCGGTGGCTTGCTGACCTGACTTTCGGGAAATAATTAGCGCCAGAAGGCTTGACACTGAACAACTTGACATTTGACACCTTCTACGCCTCTTCTTCCCCACGGACTTGAATGTGGATTCAAGGTTATATCGACGAGGTGGAAGTGAGTACGGATACAGTTCGGTGGAGTGAGTATGACGCCAGCAGGACTGGATGGAGCATCGTCGCGGTTTGTCCAGTAATAGTAGAGTGGGAGTAGGCATTACAATTAGTATTATTATCATCTAGAGTCAAGGCCGCCACCTCTCCCCTCCCCTCCCCCTCCTGCATGAGACATTTTCAGGTGGAACATGGCGTCGACCAGGGGTACACCCACAGTCTTCTCTTCTTCTCTTTGCCGGCATGCGTCTGCATCATGCTCTGTACCTTTATTACAATGTAGAGACACATGCAGGCTGTGGCGCAGCGGAATGGACGAGGAGAATTCGACATTGGTCACCCGTAGTTGCTTGAGAGTGACTTTGGTTCCTCGTAGTTGCTTCAGAGTGCCTTTGATTATTTACTTGTACCGAAAATCTGAGTCCAAGTACGGATATGTACATAGGTGCATCACCATCGCTGCCCTTGAATCGCTAGCTTCGTTTTACAGTCACCAAGGCGCTTGTTCCTTGTCTCAGTTCCATCTACAGGTATTCCATTGCTCAGTCTTGTACCGTCATATGTTTTTGGAATAAGATAATAATATATTCTAGTAAAAAAGGTAGTACAAAAATAATAGTAAAAAAAGTACAAGCCGGTAGCAATGAGGCGCTATAGTATCACCATTATGTTGAAAACCCGCCAGAGCCTGCTACAACTGCTGCAGGAGGCACCTTTGGGCTAGGCATATCCAATGCTGTTATCGCGCCCCGGGAATATGACCTCTCCTGTCTAATGAGAGAATCATGACTCGCCGTAGGGCTGGGTCCCCGGATGTTGCCAGAGGAATGGGACGAATGTCTATTCATCTTGCGTATAGACTCTCTTCGCGGACGGGCGCCCAAGTCATCGAGCCACTCATCACTATCTGTCCCGCGCACCGCTTTCTGCTGCGACTTGCCGCGCTCCAGGTCCTCCCAGGTCGCGCCCGTCGTCACGCCGTGGCCGCCGCCGCGAGACGTAGTGCCGCTGCTGTGGTAGCCCGGGCGGAACTTTGTCTTTTTCGCGCCGCTGTCGCGCAGGAACGAGCCCAGGGCGACAATGTTTGCCACGACGGTAGCGGCCAGAATCTCAATCGACGCCCACATGGAGCGGAATGTCTGGTCGCCCTGGACCCGGATGATCTTGGGGACCCGGAAGAGCGTGATGGCGACGGTGAGGAAGCCAAAGCAAAAGAGCATGACGAGGAGCACCTTGCGCTGCGTCGGAAGGCGTGTCGAGAGAATAATAGGCACCGGAAAGACGATTAAGATGATGTCAATCACGGCGCTGGCGGCGCCCATGGCCATGAGCTGCACGAAGCCTTGCCGGCACTGGCCACCCGGATCGGGCGTTACCTGCCAGTATTTGGTAATGGGGTGGCACTCTGCAAGGTCGGTAATGAGGACAGCGATAAAGGTCACGCCAAGAGTATATCGAAGGAACATGGTCAGGCGTAGATATATCTTTTTCATGGATGCGCCGGCCAGGCGAGTCAGGAATTCGAGGGTGGTGAGTTTGAGCATCCATAGCCTACCACCATGTTAATAGGCATCTGGTACTGTTTTTTGCAAACAAACAACGTACGTAGCAGCATAAAACACTCTGCCGGCAAGCACAACTCGACTGCCAGTCTCTCGATGCGAGCGCTCGGCCTCTGAAAGCGTCGTGTCGCCGAGCGCAACGTTGTTGGTGCCCCAGAGCAGTACGATGTGAATGCAGGCGATGCGCAGAAACAGCGGCACGAGAGCCAGCGCGACAATCTTGTCTTCGCGAAACAGCTTCTCGACGCGAATATACCGACCGGCCAGCCGTAGCAGAATGATGCAGGTGCAAAACAGCGTAATCCACCACGACACCAGCAAGGTCGGCTTCGCCTCGCTAAACGGCCGTCTCTGCGGCGGGTCAGAGTAAAGCATGACAATGAACGAGGACAGCGAGGAGAAATAAGGACATTATTCAGAGGGCCATGTGCCAGTGTATATGGCAGGAGAGGATCATCCCATGTGATGGGAGAGAGAAGACGGAGCAGAGGGTATGTAGACGAACGATCTGGGGGGGGACTGATAAAGTCAGGGCAAGTGTATACTTTTGTTGGAGAGGGACAAGATATGAGCAGCCACAAGCACTTTGCTTGTACGAACACGTTGTTTCCGCGGTGCACAGGACCAAGCCATGCAGCCAGCCCCCATTTGGCCAGCTAACGAGTTTGTACAGCCGCGGGCCGCTTGGCAGAGAGAGAGCAGCATGCATGAAGAGTCCATATCGGGCGAGCTACTAGTTTCTGGGCTGTCAGTGGTCATACACAGTCCATACGAAGTACAGAAGCTCCGAGGGGAGTTGCGGGAGTTCCCCGCCGCCTCAGGCGCCTCGCTAGCACACCAACCTGTGGCAAACGTGGTTTGACCAGGATCATGACAGAGCAAGCCTTGCCTTTATCCAGCGCGCCAGTGTCCAGGGCTCGTGATGGCGTGAGTATGTATCAGTCAGTATTCATATCCGTTTCTTCCTAGAGGAAGGGCTAGAGCCTAGCATAGAAGCTCGGCTTGCAGGCGGCGTCTTTGGCGGCCGCTTGTTGGCTGATTCCGTCGCGCCCCCTCCCCTTGTAACTGTGCCCCCGCGAGGCTTGATTGGGGTGGCTTGCAGATGGCGGAAATTTGGTTCAGACGGCCCTGTTCCAACAAGTGTGCCAGCCTGCCTCGTTTGATTGTGACGCTGAGTTATCGGTATGATCCGTTTGCGACGAGGTACACGTTTGCCAGCACTTTGCAGCTACGCCGGACGGGGACGGGGACGGGGACGATGCTGCCCTCTTCGCGTCGCATCCCGAAACCGCCTCGACCCCTTTCTCTCTCGTGGCTCGTCTCTCAGCCCGGTCCCAACGGCCACAGGATCATGTCATGCCGATATTCTGAACATGGTCCGGGGTTCGACTGAGCCGAGAAAAAAAAAGAGGTTGGAACGATGGAACAGAACCGAGGACGACAACACACCACATCGATCTCGTGTTTGTGTGTCTTGGATGTTGGTGGATTCTGTGGAGGCGGGGCGGCCACGATAAAAACTAGTCGGCACGCCAGGGGTCATTGAAGAAAGCCGAGGAAATGAACAAAAAATAAATAGATTAAGACAAGAGCTGGTGGACCTGTTGATCATCTCTGTGTCTAACTATGTACATACTTTTATTTTAGTACTCGGTAGATTTGAGTGATTTTTCTCATCATTATTGTCATCGTCACCCGGGCATTTTCGTACACCCTTGACCCCTGAAAGGAAGGCTGGAATGAATGGTCCAAGCATAGACTGACCCATCTGCTACCCTGTATACCAACTGACTGGCCTACAAACAAATCATTCCTACCGATACTACATTTGACAAGGAGAGGGGTAAACAGGACAAAGAAAAGAAAAGCACCATTATTGCAGTGAAGCCCGATGAAACCACAAGTGCCTTGTAGACGCCGATTTCGCAGCCTTGGCGGGCCAGCTGTCGCGGATTCATCTCGCATCTCGCATATCGCATGTCGCATAGTTATAGTTATCGCATCATGTTCGACTTTGCTATCGCATTGAATTGGACGCCGGCGCACAAACGAGTTCCCTGTCCCTCCCGCCTAATAAAATCATGATACTCGTTCGTTGCCTGCATACTGGTACATTCAGTACTTCACCACCACACCCCTTACACAATGCCCTTGTGAAAAATGTACTGTCTTTTGAATGCACACTTGCTAGCCTAAACTCGCTTGAAACTCGCTGAGCCTAATCATGGTTCGATGCAAGCGTAGTCGATACCTTACTTTCAGCAAAACCCGTCGGCTAATAATATATAATATCTCCTTCTTGTTTGTGCACCACCTGCCCTCGAAACTTGAATGTCAAGTGCCGCTGCAGTTGTTCCCCTTCTTCGCAACGACAAACATCACACAAACCACTCAAGAATTCTATGTAAACCATTGCGCATTCTATCTTCTTCTATTCCTCATATAATCATTCGACCCGTATTTCCCTTGTCAAGTCGCTTGCACGACACCTATTTGTCCTCGTGGGCTTAACCCCAGCCAAAAGTTTCTTCAAAGCACAACACCAACGCCAATACGAAACCATGTTCAAATGTATTGGGATGCATCTTGCTTTGGCGTGCATACTTCGCTGCCGTCTGCGAGTTCAATTTCGCTATGAAAAGGATGCGCCATGTCTGTCATGTCGAGGACAATCGGCTCCTTGGCGGCCGGCGCTTTCAGTTCCAGTGCAACGTCATCCGCAAACAGTTTATCATTCTCTTCAAAGTCAAACGCTTCTGACAGATTCACTGCGAGAAACGTCTTTGGCAATTTGACCCTGCATTTCCTAATTAGTCAATCGTCTTGCAACTTAATCCTCATCTGTACTTACTGAGTAAATTTGGCCCGCAGCGTCTTGATGACTTGCAGCCAGTCTTGATGAGCCGTCAAACTACGCCTCGGCGCGCACCCAATGCAGTGCCGGCTATCAAGCTGCACATGCAACGGGTCAAACACATGACACCCGGGACTGATGGTAATTCGGATGCTGTATGTGAAGGCGGGTTCGTCGCTAGGCGCACTTCCAGCAGCCGGTGCTACTTCCGACTCGTACAGCTCAAAGCAAATTTGAGACAGATAATCCAGTTCAGGGATGGTGCTGCGCTGGATTTTCGTCTCAATACCGCCTTCAATGATGCAATTGAGAAGCGTGTAAATATGAGATTCCTTTGTAAAATAGAAGAAGGACTTGGCGTCATTAGAAGCCTGCATCTCCTCTAGATCGTGAACAATCTCTTTCAACAGCGGTAGTGAGGTCAAGAGACCAATCTCAAGCTTCTCGCTGTCTGAGATACCGTACTCCTGAGGGCAAATAAAATCAAACAAAACTTTCGCCAGTCTGTAAAGTTCTTGGAGAGGCTCGTGGCGAGGATCAGGTTTTGCGGCGGTTTGGCTGGTGCCTTTGTACAACCGAAAGTACTGCTCAGGCTGCGACTCATCATTGGATCCTCGAATGTTGTTGATAAAAGAACGTCGGCGAAACAACTTTCGCACAGAGCGGTTGTTCTGATCTGACTTGTCAGAATTGTCCGAGTTGGCGCCTTTTGGGTCCTCGGAAGCTTTGCTGTCCTTGGGCTCTACTCCTTCCTTGGTTCGCTCTTTGGTGCCATATTCTTCTTCCAGCATGCCCTTTGGAGGAGTAAATACCCATTCAAGAAACTGCCGGTTGTGCAAAGCATCAAACTTCATCGTGTCATAAAGCTCAGAGATCTTGCTGGGGTCTACTTTTTCTCCGTCGCAGAATTCAGCAAAGAGCTTCTCCCACCGCTCACGGAATAGTTCAGCATCTTCACCCGAGCACCATCTGGACTGGATGCTGGTCACAGCATTTGCATGCGAAAGTGCCGAAGAAATAGACGTGCTAGAGCTTTCTCCATTGAGCTTTTCAGTGCTGGGATTGGAAATGGCACCGAGGGAAGTGGCTGCGCCACTGTAGAGCTTGCCATAGTTGTACTGCATGACACGTCGATGAAAGTTCATCAGCTGCACCACTCTTGTTTGAACCTCGGAAGGCTCGGGCATGTTCTCAGGCCACGCAAACTGTTCAGGCCGTTCATTGCCCTTGCGAAGCAAGCCCTTGAGCTTCTTTTTCACCTTGTCTGTTTCATCCTTAGCAGCATTGGAGTCATCCAGCAAGTCTTTCCGAACAGTGATGAAGTCTTCCGGCAATTCCTTCTGCCCAAGGAAAGACGCCGCCCAGATCTGTGCGCTCGCAGTAACACGTCTTTCGGAGCTGCTGAAAACATGCACCTCATCTAGGATATCTCTGTTCATGAGCATAAGATCATTGCGCATGTTTTCCCCCAATTCCTGGGCCTGATATCGAGCCGAATGAGTAGGCTCGCCACCCCATTTGATGATGAGCTGCAGTTTGTCAAGCACTAGGCTTTCCTCAGCAGCTGTAAACTTGGACATGGTAACTCCGGATAGGGAGTCGTGCCTGCGCGGCGACACGCGGCGACTTCCATCCTCGGTCACATTGTCAGATTCACCCTGAACAGCACTTTCTTCCTCTTCCTTGACATTTGGAAGACCTTTGGCAGACGGATCCGTCTTCCTTTTACGGAACATGGGCTTGATCTGAACCTTTGTACCGGCCCAGCTGCCTTTCTTGACGAGCACGTTCCTCAAGGATTTGAGTTTTCCGCGATCTTCAACACCCTGTTCAAAGGCAAAGTCAACAGCCTGCATGACACTGGCCAAAGCAGCTTCGCCTATGAGTAGAACCTCTTCCTGGTGGCCTTTCAAGAGAGCGATAAACGGCTCCGTGTGAAATGTGAACTTGTACTTTTGTTTCGGAGTTCTGTCAGCATGTCGAATTACAGAAATCATTCCCTTCAGCTTCCACGAGTGTTTCGGCGGAGGGACAGCAGGAGTACCCTCGTCAATGGGAGCCTGGTGACCAGCAGTCGTCGCAGTCGCCGCAGTGGCAACAGTCGTTGTAGACTTGACAGACGCCGGTGCTGAAGACGTCGGTGCTATAGACGCCGGTGCTGGAAGGGCCAGTTCTGGCGCAGGGGGAGGGAGGGAAAGGCTTGCTACTGAGCTTTGAAGTGCTGTTGCAAGCGCACTGTCGGAAATTGGAATCATTGCAGTGAGACTTGAAGCCGCCCCTGATGAATCCACGGATTCTGGCTCGCCAGTGCCAGTTGGGGTGGGAGAAGCAGTGATGGCTTGTGATGTATTGGCAGTCTGAAACTCCTTCTCCTTGAGCGACCCCGTTGTTCTTGACATAGAATCAAAATCTGATGCGGTAGGCGATGGCAAAGGGGGTGTGAGAGACACTCGTCGGAGTTTTTCCTTGATGAACATCTCCTTCAAGATGCTGGCACAATGCTCGTAATAATCCTCATTGTCTTTCACAAAGCTCCAGCCATTGACGTCGATCACATAGCTTTTGCCAGCAGCGCGAAGAAGGTCAAATCCACAAACGCGCTGACCAAACGCAGTTGAAATTTTGCCTGCCACGTCTGTTTCTTCGGTGCTCAAGGCCGTGACATATCTCAACTCCTTCCCGTGAGTGTTGCGTCTCACAATACCGTCCACGACAGGCGACTTGCGTGTCTCGGCATGGCAGAAATTCGGGCCCACAGTGTATGCTTTGACGTCTTCGGCGTTATCGACTTGCATAAAGCTTTCATAAACGTAGCTGTTTTCTGGTTCACTGATACAGCGAGGCGTGTTCAGATCGGCAACAAAATCGGAGCTCTTGTTGCCAATTTTGCGGAATAGTTTTCTCGCACCACCTCCAGCACTTTTGGGGAAGTAGATGATGACATTATGGTCTTCTGCGCTGGTTGGTTTTTCGACAAACGGTTTGCGCAACACGGCACCATCAACGCTAAGAGCGTCGCCGTCCTCAATTAGCTCAACCTTGCTTGGAACCGACAATTTTGTTGGGTCCACAGGGTCAAGAGTAACCCCGGATACTTCTTTGATATACTTTGCCACGTCTGGTGTAAGAAGGCTAGGGCCACCGTCGCGGGTAACCTCAAGACGTTGAGGCGTGCGGACGTTGATTTTATCAAGAAGACGCAGGCAAATACGCCTGTCCCACAGGATCTGCTGCATGGGCACATCGTTGACGCAGAATGGCTTTCTAGCCTTGACATAGGCGATTGCCTTTTCGAGTGGAAAGCCATCGGAATAAAACGAAATCAAATAGTCGCTAAATAATGTTAGCAGACGTTGTCTTGGAAATAGGATGTCTTGGTTGGTCGGTGCGTGGCGAGTAGCTAGGCCTGATAGGCTGACCGAGATGACTGCATCGCGTAGACTTACCAAATTGGCCAATTTTCGACCTCTGTCTTGCGTGTTAGTATAAAAGGCCAGCGCGCCCCAGCGTGGTTTAAACTGACCTTCATCCAGGATGACCTTGTCACCAAATACCACCACGTCGAATTCGCGATTGGCAATGATGCGATTCAAAATATTGCGGCTCGGCTTGCTGCGCGCCTTGATATCTAGGGCACAGATGCCAATGACGCCCCACTGCGCTGGTTTGGCTAGGGATGGAGTTGGTCAAAGGTTGGTAGAGAAATTTCGCGGTGTACTGACCTTCTTCTCTGTAGTGATGGTTACCCCTGTCACTGCTGGGACTGTGGCTGCTGTTGGCAGTGCTGCCACTGAAGCGTCGCTTTACCCTGCTGCGGGACCGGTCTGGCTGCGACCGCATTGTCTCGGCTCGCTGAGTACGTCGGATGAGGTCGAGCGGCTGCGGGTGAGGGTCTCGGGGTGTCAGCTGAGGCCCGGCAGGACCAGTGGCTTGTGTGTTGGAAGACGTCGTGACGGTGACATTGGAGACACCGCTTTCTGACTGGCCGGAGCCGGAGCCCTTGGCGGTCGACATCAGACTTGCGGAAGCGGAGCGTGCGGTAGCTCCCTTGTCAGTGCTGTGGGCAGGAGAATTTGCGATGCCTCTGGCAGAGGCCAGCGAATATATCGAACTGTTGGAAAGACGGCGGGAATCAGACTCGCACCAAGAAGACCTCAGCGTAGAAGAAGCCGGAGCAGTGGCGACAGTAGTATTGAGGCTTGCTGGGTTGTCGATGGTGGCGAGACGGGTTCGCTGGGCGTCCGCGTCGTGGTCGGATCTGGGCGCAGGACTGTCGTCTGTGGAAGTGGCAGAAGTGGCGGATTGGCGGCGAGAACGTGCAAGAAGAGCTCGTGTGCTCATTAGCTGAATTGAGCTGTGCGTGTTTGTGGGCAGGCTGGCTCTCTCGGGGTGGATGTCGGAGGTGCCTGGCTCTGCATGCCGGCTCCTGGTATTAGTGACGGAGCCAATGACAGCCGGGATGGAGACACTGCGAGCGTGGCGGCGGTGGTTGGAGTCGAGTGAAGCCACCGATACAGACGAGTCCAGGTTGAGGTTGTCCGTGTTGACGAAGGCAGACGAGGAAAGCGTCGTCGAGGATGGCAGAGCTTTGGACCCGTTTACGGACCCCGTGGTGGTAAAATTCAGAGGCTCCATGGTGAAGCGAAGCAGTCCGACCGGTTTGGGAGGTCACGCTAACACTACCGAAATCTGGAGCCACCGCTGGGCACTGGCCAGACAAACCGGGCGTAGCCAAAATGAAAAAAAACCTAATTACTGGCCTCGGCCAACGCCGTGCAGAACTTGCTGGCGAGTGCGCTTGTCGCCTCGTGACATGTGCAGATTGCGAGGGCAGAAAGCTGTCCAAGATAGGTAGGTAGCCACTAACGTAGTCTCGCTCGCTACCACGTTGTCGGCGTCGGCGAGCAGGCCCCGGTCGTCCTGCAGTAGTCGATGTCTGGTGATGGAAGTATTCTCAGACAGGGCAGAGTGCTTAGGTATCAGAAAGTGCCACCTGCAGCATCAGATGGAGCCCCGGCTCAGCGCCATTCAGCCCTTGAGGATCGACTCTGCGTGATGCGCGATGGGCTCGTAGATGCACCGCCTGCGGGGAAGCTTGGGCAGAAACGGGGACAACGGCGCTATTATAGGTACCAGTAGGTTCATGGCGGTGTAATCGTGGGTAGCTAAGCGCCTTGAATACCATCTGCCTCACGTCGAGGAAGCCTGAGGCGGCCGTCGGCTGTGCGCGGCGTTGTGGCATCACCTAGGTAGGTATGCATCACGGGTACGGGCTTGGATGCTCGCATTCTGCAAACTTGCAGGACAGAGGCCATGGCTGCAAACAGGCATAAGACAGCTGGCAGCTGGCAGCTGGCAACGCGGCGGCCGACTAAGGTACCTGGTATTGCGCAACTGGCAGCGCACTCTAAGAAGAGAGAACGCAGATGAAAGACGCCAGTAATGGCACTATTGTATTTTTTTAACATGATATCCGATCTCGTCAACATCTAATACACCTTTCTCGTTTTTCCCATGAAATTGTCACCACCGCCAGAACTCACTCACTGTCTCACAGCTGAGTAGCTCACACCCATGCCACCGTGTGGAACCAAGGCGGTCTAGGTGGGGCAGAAACGGCAGAAAATGGCAATTCTCAACACCGCCAAAAATTTCTTGATGATGCTACTGGCGCCAGCAAAACTTCGGAGCGACGAGGCACGACGATTCTGACACAGGGACTCGCACGGGACCATGACACAATCCAATACAGATGGACCGCTGGCGAAGCGTCAGAGAGTCGCCGCCCCTACTTCTGTCTCTAAAGCGCCTACGAATGCTTCGCGCATCTTCGCCCCGTTCCGCGTACGTATCGTATCATTCCGAAACCTTTAAATATTTGCTAATTGACCGCGTTGATATAGACTGTCGGCTTGGTATCACCTACTAGTGTGCCATTTACATCGATTCCACTCGGCAAAACGTCATTCCAGATTACAACCTCGGTCGGCAGAGCCCTTCAAACGTATGACCTGAAGCGCGGTCTCAATCTGGTCTTTGTTACAAGACCCGAAACCCCTGCCGTCATTACCGCCACCTTTGCCTGGAAAGAAAAAGTGTTTGCTGCGTGGGGTGGAGGAGACGATGACGACTTGAAGGGTATCTGGGTCTTCCAAAGAGGCAAAAAGACCGACGAACTTGCACTCCCCGACGACCTTGACGAGCCGATTCAGCAGCTCCTGATTTTCGGGACATGGCTAGTTGCTTGCGCCTCGACAAGAATCGAAATCTTCAAATCGGTGACGCTTGAGCACTACACTACTATTCATACCATGGCCGCAGCCAACAAGGAGAATGAAATCACTGGAGGTGTGACTATGATGCCTACTCTCCTGAACAAGATTTTTGTTGGTCGCAAGGATGGTTGGGTTGAAATCTGGAATGTCAGCACGGGAAAGCTTATTTACACCATTTTGCCCCAAATTTCCGACGCTGGATGCGTTACCTGCCTCGAGCCCAGTCCGGCGCTTTCTCTCCTCGCCATAGCTTATTCGTCCGGCGCCTTAGTGGTGACCAATGTTCTTACCGACAAGCCTCTACTCCAATTAGAAGCGGGGAACCCGGATGCGCCAATTACCTCCATCTCCTTTCGCACTGATGGCGTAGGTGCTGGCACGGATGGGCGCAAGGATGGCGTCATGGCAACTACAACCACCGCTACGGGCGATGTCACGTTCTGGGATCTTAACGGCGGTGGTCGGGTCATGAGTGTCCTTCGAAGTGCACATAACCCTCCCACACACGACGGATCAGCTGTCAGAGGAGGTATCAGCAAGGTTGAATTCCTTCCTGGCCAACCAGTGATTCTCACCAGCGGTCGAGATAATTCTCTGAAATCCTGGATCTTTGATGCCAGCCCATTCTCGCCTGTTCCTAGAGTCCTACACTCGCGCAGCGGTCATTCTGGACCTGTCAATTGCCTAACTTTCCTGCCGTCCGACTTTGACGGTGCTGAAGCTGGCAACAAATGGCTGCTAAGTGGTGGCCGTGATAGGAGTCTCTGGGGTTGGAGCTTGCGCCGCGACGGCCAGAGTGCAGAACTCAGTCAGGGCAATATCCGCAAGAAGGCGAAGAAGGTTGGTATTCTGGCGACTAATGCTACTTCGCACGGTATGACTACGACACTTGAAGACCTCAAGGCACCTGAGATTACGTGTATCGCTACTTCTATAAACCGTGACGGTGGAATCGGTGCCCTACCTGGAAAACAACCGATTTGGCAAAAGGGAACCATCCAGAGGAAGAATATGGACGCCGAAATTAGTGGCATGACCGGCTGGGAAAGCGTCGTTACAGCACACAATGGAGACGCTTATGCTCGGACCTGGTTTTGGGGTCGCCGTCGTGCCGGACGATGGGCCTTCCCAACTGGGGATGGATCTCACGTTTCAACAGTCACCATTAGCCCTTGCGGCACATTTGCCGTGGTTGGGTCGCAGGAGGGTGGACTGGACATGTACAATCTTCAGTCTGGCACCCATCGTCAGCGCTATCCTTCCAAATTGACACCCGCACAAGCTCGTCAACTGAAGGCTCAACAATTGAGACAGGGCGATGAATCTGTATTATCACACACCGACCGCGGCAAGACCTTTCTGCCTGGCACCGGAAAGCACACAGGGCCCATTACGGGCCTGGTTGTCGACTCTATGAACAAATACGTGATATCTAGCGGGCAAGATGGCAAAATCAAATTCTGGGACCTGCTCACCGGTACACTGTTGGATCAGCTTGACTGGGCACCGATGACCTCCCCCACGCGCTGCCGCTACCACCCAGGCAGTAACCTACTCGCATTCTCATGCGACGATAATTCTGTCCGAGTGGTCGATATTGAGACAAAGCGGACTATCAGAGAATTTTGGGGTCCTCAGGATACCATCAACGATATCTGTTTTTCGACTGATGGCAGATGGGTCATTGCTGCCTCGAGAGATTGCCTTGTGCGAATCTGGGATCTTCCAACGAGCCATCTGATTGATGCGATACGTCTTGCCGAACCTTGCAATGCTATTGCCATGTCGGCAACGGGTGAATATCTGGCAGCAAGTATCAATGACGAACCAGGTGTCACACTATGGACCAATAAGGCGCTGTTTAAGCATGTTCCGACACGGCAAATATCCGAAAAAGAAATTGCTATTTTGCGCGGACCCACCGTATCCGGCGAAGGCAATGAAGGTATGCTAGAAGGCGCTTTCGAAGATGAAGAAGAGGATGTCGACGCGGTGGTGGCTCCTACGGTCGAGCAGCTGAGCTCGGATATGACGACACTTAGTCTTGTGCCGAAGAGCCGATGGCAAACTCTTCTACATCTGGACTTGATTAAAGAGCGAAACAAGCCAAAGGAAGCACCAAAGGCGCCAGAAAAGGCACCTTTCTTCTTGCCTTCAGCTGGTAATAACCAGACGCTCACGGAAAAAGACCAGCAAGACGGAACCGATGATGGGTCACGGTCTCGAATTACCAAACTCGAACAAGCTCGCCTAGAGGAAGTTTTCAGCTCAAAGCTTCAATTAGGGGTCGAGAGCGGCAATTGTGAGTTCTTTTGACTGAATCTAGGCTGTGGCTGCAAACTAACAATCTACCAGATGAGGTGTTTATTGACCACTTGAAGCGGCTGTCACCTTCGAGCGCTGACTTGGAGCTGCGATCATTGTCGATTGGCAGCGGGAGTGACGACACTAATGAGCTTCTGCACTTCATCCGCGCCTTAACATATAGGCTCAAGTCACGACGCGACTACGAGCTTAACCAGGCCTGGATGACTGTATTTTTACGACTTCATTTCGATCTTGTTTTGGGCAGCGCGCCGTTGCTGTCGGTCCTGCAAGAGTGGAAGACTCAGCAGGAGCAGGAAGGTACTCGCTTGAATGAGTTGGTTGGATATTGTGGTGGTGTTGTGGCTTTCCTTCGAAGCCCAAGGACATAGGATGGACCATATACAAGCATTTAACTGTTGCATATAACACCTATAACAAAAATTGTTTCCTTCAAGTTTAATATTGGGAAGATGTATCTGCAGTGTGCAAGTGAAAAGAAGGTACCTACTTGTGGAGCGGCAGGCTAGGCCCTTCCCCTCCTACCACCGCAAGCACCGCTAAAGGACGCTTGTCGCAGCACCCTTCGCGGGGCACCTCTTTTTCTTTAGTAGATAGTCTGGAAATTTTCTTAGCGCAACAAGATCGTTACATTTTCCAACCACAACAAACAGCATCCAGCGAAAATGGGCAAGTTCAGAGTGAGAAATACCGTCATATTACATCTCAATTAACTAGTACCAGACTGACCGAGTGCGCTTCTGTATAGGGAAAGAATCGTCGCGGCGGTGGTGGTGGTCGCGGAGGCGGCCAAGGCGGCAACACCTGGCGTGACTACCCTCCTCTGAAGAAGGAGAACGAGAAGCTCGAGAACTTTTACAACACGCTGCTGCAGCTACCTGAGGAGGAGAAACAGCAGTTCTGGGATGCCCTCAAACGCGAGCTTCCCAACAGCTTCCGCTTCTGCGGCTCCAAGGGGTACGTATTCGCAGGCACTGGCAACAACGTTTGCGCCTTGTCCCAAAGACTGTCGCATGGTACCGGGTGGCTGACAATTACTCAACAGACACGCCCTGGCCGTCAAGCGACTTTTGCGAACGAGATATATTCCCGAAATTACCAAGATTGAGCACCACGATGGCCGACCTGTCGAGCCGCCCATGCCCGTTCCTTGGTACCCCGACGAGCTCGCTTGGTGGATGACAACGCCCAAGAATGTCGTCCGCAAGTTTCCTCCTTTTTCTGCTTTCCAGAAGTTCCTCGTTTCTGAGACGAGTGTCGGCAACATTAGCCGACAGGAAGTTGTTTCCATGATTCCTCCCATGCTCATGGACCTTAAGCCCGGCATGACTGTTCTCGACATGTGCGCGGCGCCCGGAAGCAAGTCTGCGCAGCTGCTGGAGATGATCCACGTTGGTGAAGAGTCCCGCGTGCGCAAGGTTCTGCGCCAATTTGCACAGGAAGATGGACTTGTTCTTGGCGACGAGACCAAGGAGGAGATTGAGGCCAACCTCGAAGCCGACCCCTCTGACCAGGGCCGCGCCACCGGTCTGCTGATTGCCAACGACGCCGACTACAAGCGCGGCCACATGCTGGTCCACCAGCTCAAGCGCTTGTCGTCACCTAATCTTCTAGTTACGAACCACGATGCCACGCAGTTTCCGTCCATCAAGCTCCCTCCCTCACCAAACACCCCGAATAAGCCCAACTACCTAAAGTTTGATCGCATTCTGGCCGATGTACCCTGCTCTGGCGACGGCACGCTTCGCAAAAATGCCAACTTGTGGAAGGACTGGCAGCCAGGTAGTGCTCTGGGTCTACACGCCACTCAAATTCGCATTCTCGTCCGTGCACTTCAGCTTCTCAAGGTTGGCGGCCGCGTTGTCTATTCTACCTGCAGTATGAACCCTGTTGAGAATGAATCAGTCATTGCGTCTGCTATTGAGCGATGTGGCGGCCCTGGAAGCGTTGAAATCGTCGACTGCCACGACCAGCTCCCCGGCCTGAAGCGCGTTCCCGGCATGAAGGAGTGGAAGATTATGGACAAGGGAAACCGAATCTGGAGCACTTGGGAGGAAGTGGAACAGTTTTCCAAGGAGAGCAACGAGGGTGTCATCCCTGGTCGTGTCTCTGAGACCATGTTTCCCAAGCGTGAAGGGTCTGACGCCTACAACCTCCCTCTAGAGCGTTGCATGAGAGTCTACTCTCACCTGCAAGATACCGGCGGCTTCTTCATCACGGTACTCGAAAAGAAGTCCGACTTCAAGGCTAAGAACGAGAGCACCCGCAAGCCGCCCGTCGCGGCCGCTAATGGCACCAACACACCTTCTAATGGAACTGAGAAGTCTGTCGAGACCGAAAAGCCCGCCGAGACCGAAGAGCCCACCGAGACCGAGAAGCCAACCGAGCCGACTGCTGAGCCCGCGACTGAGGATGTCAGGATGGAGGACGCCGACAACACCTCTAACAAGCGCCCTCTGGAGGAGGAGCCTGCTGATGCTGAAGCTGTCAATAAGAAGGCCAAGACCGAAGCCGACTCGTCTGCAGCTGTCACTCCCGCCGCTCCCAAACCAGACGCCACTCACAAGCAGAAGCAGGGCCCTGTCGAGGAGCCATTCAAGTACCTGGATCCCTCCCACCCAACCATCGAGAACATCATCGAATTTTACAAGCTATCGTCCCGCTTCCCCACCAACCGGTACATGGTGCGCAACGAGATGGGCGAGCCAGCAAAGGCCATCTACTACACTACGCAGCTCACGCGCGACATCCTGACGGAGAATGAGGGCCGCGGCATCAAGGTAATCCACGGCGGCGTGCGCATGTTCATGAAGCAGGACGCGCCGTCGGCCGAGGTGTGCCGCTGGCGCATCCAGTCGGAGGGCATGCCGATTATGCAGGGATATGTGGGCGAGCCACGCGTGATCCGACTGCGCAACAAGGAGACCCTGCGCAAGCTGCTCATCGAAATGTTCCCCAAGATCAACGACGACGCATGGCAGGCGTTTGATGAAATTGGCCCGCGCGTGCGCGACGTGAGCATGGGCTGCTGCGTGCTCCGCGTCGAGCCCGACGGTACCGACCCGGACTTTGCCGAGGCCATGGCCCTGCCGCTCTGGAAAAGCATCCACTCGCTCAACCTCATGCTGCCCAAGGAGGACCGCGCCGCCATGCTGCTCCGCATCTTCAACGACACCACCCCGCTCATCAACATTGCCCAGCAGCTGCAGCAGAAGAGTGAGGCCGCCAAAAAGGCGGCTGCGGAGAAGGACAAGTCGCTGAAGCAGGAAGCGGAGGCGGAGGCGGAGGAGAAGCAGACGGGCGATGCGCAGGATGCGCTGGACAATGACGACGTGGAAGACCTACCGAGCCCAGAATAGAAAATAGAGGAGGGCTTCCAGTCGGGCGTTCGATGGTTGAATGCAGTTTGGATGAAATGCAGAGAGAAGAAGCAGAAGAAGCAACCCACTTGGGAGTTATTTTCGTTGATTTGAACAAGACTTTTCGGGGTTTGCAGATTTTTGGTTTTCAGTACACATATATGGCTGATTTGTTGTATAAAAGAAACCTTCAAGTTGGCTACTTGAATGAAAATGAGAAAAAAGAACGTCCAAACAACCGCCTTGACACGTGATAAAAGAAGCTTTTGTCTATTCTAGTAGTATGAATGATGTTGTACAAGTTTGTTACAAAAGTGCTATACATGGAGGTGATGGCTCCCAAGTTATTGTTATACAGACAGACAAGGCCCAGGCCCCTACAAAAGCACGTCGTCAATGCTCGCCGCTGAGAAGACCGACCATCCAGTGCACGACCCGGTCGACGCCCTGGCCATTGATGGCACTGACAGGCACGGCGGTGCAGCGCTTGGTCCAGGCGTCCTCGACGCCGCTGGGGTGCGGCTCGTCGCCCGCGGTGACGGCATCCAGGTACGTCTTCAACGCCTTGAAGTTGTCACGCGTGCCGGGCTTGTCCGCCTTGGTCGCGATGACGAACCATGGCTTCGCAGCGGTGTGCATGACGACGGTGCCCGAGGTGTCGGCATTGTCGTGCTCCTGGGCGATGGCGGGGTTGACAGGTCCGCCGGCGGCAAAGGGGTCTGACGTGGCAGTGTCGCCGTCATCGTCGTGCCAGCGGATGGCGGCGCGGGCGCGCTCCTCCTCGTCGCGCATGGCGGCGTAGAGGGCGACTTCGCGCCAGAGAGCGCGCAGGGCGGCCACGGCGTCGCCGGCCGCGAGGTCCACGACAAAGGCGAGGACGCCGGCGCGCTCGACGTGGCGCAAAAAGGCGACGCCGAGGCCGCGATCGAGGTGCGCGCCTTCGATGAGCCCCGGGATATCGGCGACGGTGAAGCGCGTCCGCGGGTCTGGGCGGTCGTCCTCCTCCGCCTCTGGCGCGCTGGCTGGCGCGACGCCGCTGGGCAGCGGGCGCGACGCCGGTACCTTGACTGGCCGCCCCGAGTACTTGTCGAGCACGACGGTGCCGATATTCGGCTGGAGCGTGGTAAAGGCCCAGCTGCCGACGCGGGTCCGGCTGTTGGTGATGCTGCGCAGCAGCGTGCTCTTGCCGGCGTTGGGCAGGCCGACGAGGCCGACGTCGGCGAGCAGCTTGAGCTCGAGGGTGATGCGCATGGTGACGGCGTCGTCGCCCTTGGTGGCAAAGAGGGGCCGCGGGTGCTCGCGCGAGGAAAAGTGCGAGTTGCCCAGGCCACCAACGCCACCGGCCGCGAGTAAGATTGGCTGCGGCGTCGGGCGCGAGAGGTCCAGCTGCACGGGGGCGGGCGGCTGCTGCAGAAGCCGGGTGCGCCGCGGCAGACGCGGAAACTCGGCCGACTTCATGTCGTTCTTGGTCATGCCCGGGTAGAGTAGCCACTTGTGCCGCTGCGGGTCTTCAATCTCGTCTTCTTCCAGTGCCTCCTCCTGCTGGCGCTGGTCGTGCCTGGCCAGGCGGGCGTGCGAGCGACGGCTCATGTCCTCCTCCCACTCGTCCGTCTCGGCCAGCGGATCGTCCTCGTCTTCCACACCACCTTCCTCGGCGAGCCGCTCCAGCCGCAGCCTCTCGCGCTTCCTCTCGCGGCGCTCCTCGTCTTCTAGCTCGGCCTCGCGGCGACGGCGGGCCTTGAGCTCGGCGCGGTACAGCTTGACACGGAGGGCCTCGTCGGTGGCGGGATCCTCGCGCTCAAGCTCGCGGACGACGGTGCCGACGGGGACGGTAAGAATGATATCCTCGCCGCGGGTGCCGCTCTTGGAGCTACCCTGACCGTGGCGGCCGCGGCCGGCACGGACGAAGCGGCGGCGGGAAATCTTGTGCAGCGACGTCTCGCCGTGGGCGGCCTGGATGTAGACGCTGCCACCGGGGCCGCCGTCGCCGCCGTTGGGCGGGCCGTCGGGCATGTAGGCCTCGCGGAGAAAGGAGACACAGCCGTTGCCGCCGCGGCCGGCGTAGAGGGTCAGCTCGGCGCGATCGGCGAAGCTGGCGGCCGCATAGTCGTCGGGGGCGGGGTTGAGGCGCGATTCGGGGAGGTCGTTGACGGTGTCACGGGCGGTGGTGGTGCTGGCCCAGCGGCGGCGGACATGGCCAGCGGCGTGACGCGGTGACGGGGGCGCGGCGGATGCTACCGCTGCGCGTGACGGGGTCCGGAAGCCGGCGATACGAGCGGATGTGGGCAGCAGGAGAGAGGGATACAGAAACGGTGCTAGAGTTGCTGTGATGAAGGTGGTGGCGCCGGGCGTGCGACGGCGCGCAGCGACCACGGCAGCCATTGGGGGCCAAAGGAGCGGCGCGGTGGCCGATGGAAACTGCTGACGGGCCAAAAGATGACGTTATGATCTGTTCCTGGACATGTGCACGTGTGGCGCAGCGGGCCAGGCGGAGGGAAGCTGCAACGTGTCTTGGGTGGTGGTGGGATAATGAAGTTCCTTTTTTTTTTCTTGGACGTGAATGCAGAATGCATTGGTGCCCAGTCGGAGCAGCGGGAACAAGGAACAACCCGTGATGGGCTTTCAGTGGACTCAGTGGACAGTTCAGTGGGGTTCTGAAGGATACAGGGGTCTTGGAGTTGATTTACAGCGGGTTTCAGGTGCAAAATGTGCAAAATGCGCTGTGGGACGCTTCTGTCACTTGGTGTCATGTCCCATGGTCCTTGTTCAGTGTGTTACGGCTTCTTCCCTTTGACATACTAATTGTCTTTGTTACACGATGGCGTCCCAAGGCGGCAAGGCAGATATTGCATATGGCAGCTGCAGCAGATGATGCTGCTCATGGCCAATATTAGAGGGCAGTCACGGCAGTCACGGCAGCCACCTTTGCATGCTCGCCTCGCCACTGCAAGGCATCCTCGACATGGTGAATACTCGACATGTTGATATCTTGATGGACAGATTCTATAGGCACCTACCTACATATCCGTACCGTCGGTGCTGACTGACCCAAGTGACCAGTGCAAACGATCCCTTTTTAGCCGCCGAACCGACCACGACCACATTCACCGTGCGTGCAGATATCTGTACCACCGCCTCTTCCCCATTTCATCACCAGCATCACCCTTCACACTTGCACAATGTAGTGCCCGCGTGTATCACCCGCACGCCTTGTCCCGTCACAATCCTAGCGCCAAAAAAAGACAAAAAAAGATAACAAAAGGAATCATCATCCCAACACCCACACACACACACACGCACACGAAGCAGAGGCCGGCCATATTTCTCTTGCTTGGTCTTGGGGTGGTGGGCCGTTTGCTGCGTTGGCAAGTCAGCTGTCCTGGACCTCATTCGTCCAAATGGCCTGCATGAGGGAGACTATTCATCCTGGATTGCTTTTTGGCCCCCTCTACGGCAATGTATAGGGCAACGATCCGTACCTAATGACCTGAGTGAGTAGGTACCTATCGAGAGGTGGCTTCGCTGGCGTTGGCCCCATGCCCCATCTCTTGTTGTCCGCCTCTATTCTCGTCGACGGACCGCCCGCTAGGCTCCAGTAACTGAGTACTTGCCCGTCGCAGTCAACAGCAGGAAAGAAAAGAAACAAGAAAGAAAGCAAAGAGTACATGCTGACCTCATATGAAGCGGCGCGTAACTTGTGTCACGGTGACCTAGCACCTTGTCTTTGTCCTTGTTCCCCGGTCGTGCTACTTAGGTACCGATGTACTTGGACAAGCCGCCATCACAACCACACCTCATCACTCACTAGTAACAATTCTCGTCGTCACCACCTCATACAATTGACTTTTTGCGTGCTGATTCAGTCCCTTGCTCATCCCGCACTCTCCCATTCACTACTCCCGTCCCCTACACATCAACCGACCGCCTCAAACCATGCAGTCTGTCACTACGCACATGCAACTCCAACGCACCATTGCATGGCCTCGCCTATATATCCCGATATTTCCCCACACTATGCGTTTCTCCCTTGTTACTTTTAGTCCAGATCCAATCTAGTTCACACTTCTTTCTTCTCTCCTGCTCTCTCCTCCTCCCATCTTGCACAGCACACCCACGCTTACAACGCTTTGCCCTTGGCCGGCCCTCCCGCGTCGTTGCACAAGGCGTCAAAAGAGCTGCACCCTGAACCGGCACCACCGTCACGTTCGACAGGTGAACCTTCGGGAAGAAACTTCCAGTCTACTTCATACTGTCCCTTCTTCCTGTACATCTCTTGTCTTCGTCTTTAAGGTCAACTTTGCCGCCCTGTCCTGTTCGAGCAAGCGAGAACCAGTCGTGCTTGAGTTACCTGCCAGACAAAACGGCGCGAAGCAACTGCACGAGAAAGGAAGACAAGATCAGGAAGACAAGATCAGTCCTACAAGTAGACATCATGATGGTGCCTGCCGGCAGCGCCATGGTTGATCCGGCATGTGCCATTTGCATCGCGCCGGCGGGTGAACGTTGTGGTTGTGAGGCAAATGCCCTCGAACTCGCCATTGCCCAGGCCGAGGATCGATACTTTAAACCAACTTGTATCGATGTCCGGTACGTCTTTGCAACCCCCCCTTCTCTTATTATTCCTTCTATTTTCAACCTTGCCCCCCCCCTCCCTCTTCTTTCTCCGCATCACCACCACCACCTACACCTTGCTAATATTCACCGTTCCACCACCACACAGCTCCTGGGTCCGCCGTCGCGCGCGCGACTACATCCTTGCATACTTCCATCTCATATCGGAGCCCTGCAAGGATGCCCACTCGGTATACCTCAACATGATCCAGGCCACCAGCTTCGCGCACTACAACGCCCCGCCAACCCCCGCGCAGTATGCCTATGCTGAGGCCGAGTACCGCCGCAACATCAACCGGGCCTGGTCTATCGCTGTCAAGCGCTACCCCGAGGTGCTCGACTACTTTTACTCTCTCGTCCACGTCACCCTCCCCGACGACGACGACCCCTCCGTCATCGCGCCCCCCATGGACCGCCTCAACGACCTCCGCGGTACGCAGCGGAGGGTCCTCGTCGGGCCCCGCCACGAGCCCGCCGCCCCGCGCTTCCCAATGCCGCCCATGGCCGGCGCCGGCCTGCCACCACACCCCGTGCCCCCGATGCCGCCACACCCCGTCCCGTGGCCCACCCCGCCCCCGTCGCCGCACATGTTTCCCCCGGGCTGTGGGCTGATGCCATGACTAGCTCACTACTTGCTTTGCTGGCTGCTGGTCTCAAGGTAAGCGAGCCACGGATAAAGGATACAAGAGCCGGGGATAAAAACATGGGTAACGGTGGATGTAATATTTTGATAGCATGGACCCGGCGTTATTATTTTGACTGCGCAGAAAATTGCCAGATTGGGTGCATACAACAAGGCGTTATGGTTTGGAGAGCCTGGCTGGCTGGCTGGCGAGATTGGAACTCGACATGCACACAACAGTATTGCCATCTCCATGTTTGTTTTGGTTTATAGCTGCTTTCAATTTTTTCCCGCTAATGATATGACCCTTCTTCTTTTCCTTGTATTCCTTCTCTGTAAGCTTGTAGCATTGAACCCAAATCAAAAACGCTCCCCATGAAATTTTTAAGTTTTTGTCCGCCTTCATATTCGTACAAAACTGAGCATCCGCTTTGGTATATCCCAAGCATACGCCAAAAGAGTAGACTGGTGAAGGAGAAGCAATGGACTTTTCACACTGAAAAAGAAAAAGAAAAAAACAAAAAAGAATAAGAAAACAGAGGGAAATCACGACTCCAACGTGAAGACGGGTCGAGTAATTTATGCAGTGTTGTCGTCGAGATGTACTGGTGGTGACGGGATGCGGCTGAGACGGCACCCCCACTCCTTCGTAAAGGAGTTCATGTTCAACTCATTGATCGAGTCGTTTAAGCATCCTGCTTCTCGGAGATGGAGGCCTTGCTGAGGTCCTCGGCAACCTTTTCAGTCTTGTCGCCGTTAGCGCCCTCCTCATCCGCCTTGTCAAGCTCCTCGATTCTCTTCTTGGCAGCGTCGACGTTCTGAAACATGTTAGAATCCGAGGAATCAACTGAGATCTACAAAATAGGATTCTTACCTTTTGGGTCTGGGCTGCCTGGTCAGCCTTCCAGCTGTTGAGCTTGGCCTGGACCTTCTCAACAACCGCGGGGACGTCCTCGGCGCTCATGGGAGGGTCAATGCCCATGAAGGCGCAGTCCTCCACGACAGACGGAGGGCAGCTGTAGCCTTTGGTGGCAGTGCTAGCACCGCTCTTCTTGCCCTTCTTGCCCTTCTTCGCAGCGGGGAGGTAGTCGTCTCCGCGATCCTCCTTCTTCTTGAGGGCGGTACCCTTGAGGCCAGTGGCGTCGACGGTACGCTGGGCCTGGGCGGTCATGCCGCTGGCAGCGAGAAGAGGAGTCTTCTCAGCCGGCTTCTGGCTGGGGTCAAGGAAGACGAGCAGGTTGTTAGCGCGGCGAATCTCCTCGAGGAAGGCAGGGTCGCTAGCCTCAGAGAGCAGGCGCTCGGCCTCGGCCTTCTTGCGCTCAAGGTGATAGCGCTTGTTCTCGGCCTCGCGGCGCTCGCGGGCCTTTTCACGGGCCTCACGTTCGTAGGCCATGGCGGCCTTCTTCTGCGAGTAGTAGTCGTCCTTGAGCTTGCGGATGGCTGTAAAGGTCTCCTGCTGCTCGGCGTGGAGCTTGGTACGCTCGTCACGCAGGCTAGACAGGCCCTTGTAGGCCGTATCCTGCTCGGCCTTGATCTGGTCGAGCTCGGCCTGGATCTTGTTGTACTGCTCCGACATGGCCTTTTGCTCAGGGTCCTCCATACTATCCTTGATCTCCTTGATCTTAGCGCGGAGCTCATCAATCTGCTTCTGGGAGTCGTCAAACTGGCCAAAGGCCTTGCGAACCTTGCGCAGAGCGGAGATGTCGGCGAGGGCCTTGCGCTCCTCGACGAGCTTCATGCTGCCTGAGTTAACCTGGGCGTCGAGATTGGCGATCTGGCGGTCAACATCGTCGGCGGTCTTAAAGGGAACCTTGGCCTTGGCAGTCTTCTGCTCAGCGATGCGGCTACGGACCTGCTCGTCGAGACGCTTGATTTGGTCGAGCTTGGATGTACGGGCATTCTTGCCACCGGCCTGCTTCTGGCGGATTTCGTTGGCCTGAGCAATGAGTTCCTGGCGACGCTTCTGGATGGGGCTAGCCTGGTCCTTGTTCTTGTTGGGCATGGCAACATCGATCTTGGCCTTGACAGCGTTCTAGATGGGAGTCAGCAGATGGTCAAAAGAGGCAATGGCGCACACGGGTGGGTATCAAGTCCAGGGCGCTTCCAGTGTAGGCACTGGGTCGGAATTGAACTTTGACCCGGGTCTTGCATCAATCATGGCACATACCAGACGGTCCATGGCGGCCTTGTGCGCCTTCTCGGCCTTCTCGACCTCCGCCTTGAAGACAGTCTCGTCTGGCTTCTGCGGGCGACCGCCAGCAGGGGCGGGAGCGGAAGGGGTAGCAGTCTCGGCGGCCATTGTGTCGGCAGGGTGTAGTTCAAGGCGGTCCCAAAGGGGGCAAGGTCCAATCCGAAGGCTAGCTACGGAGAAGAAGGAGTCCTCTTACGAAAGAAGACGGAGAGGTAGAGGACGGGGTGGAAGAAGGCGGCGTCGTCAGTGGGAGACTGACAGAGTTGGTGGACAAGACTCGGGGGAGAAAAAGGGCCAGCTGGCTTGGTTTAAAAAAAAAAGTGGTGAATGTGCAACGCCTGGTCTCGGCCCTTTCCCCCACCAAGTGGCGGCGCGAACAAAAATGCACTTGTCTCCGTTCCCAATCGGGGCGAAGAATAAAGGGTCTTTTTTTTTATTTTTACTGTTGGAGCAGGAATAGCTTGCTTGGGTCTGCAAGAAGAGGATTGCACGTGCAGCTATTTGCGCCTGTAATAATTCGGGCGGACTGCGTAGACCGACCGATGGTCCAAAACTGTGATACCGTGGCTGGCTCGTATTTTCAATTCTACAAATTACTCGTTTTTTTGTGCGTGGGTGTACAAGCATCGACAACGTCGCAGCAGGCGAGCAGTACAAATTAGAGAAAGGCCCCTGAGAACGACTGGCCTGAAGATGCCTCACTGTGACGTGACGGCGCCGGAACCCCAGAATCTAGTTATCCTGGCCAGTCTGAGTACTCCGTACTCTGTACAAACTTATTCTTGAATCGGTAAAAGGTCATGTCAACGTATCCCACAGAACTACTAATAAGGTACTGACCTTTAGGTACCTGTTACCTTTGCCTTAGTACAGGTAGGTAGTACCACCGGTGGAGACTTGCCGAGCAACCACCCAGCGAATCACATGACCCCAGCAGCCAGGAAATTCTCAGCGCTGCGCGAACCTCGACGAATTCGTGATAATGCGATAGCAACGTTTTTTTCCCCTTGCCCTCGTTTTTAAAAGACTGAAAGCAAGCCAGCCCGCAGCTCATTGGCCCCTTTGCCGCGGCATCTACCGACCATCAATCTCTCTCGTTTGATTTCTTCTTTCGGCATTTGCGTGCTCCTTTCTCTTCTTTTCTTCACCCGCCGCGATGGATGATCTACCCAACGATGCCCACTCCAAGGAAGTTGTGAGGCTCTGGAGAGCATGGAAGACGGTGCACGAGATGGTGGCCGACCGAGTACGATTCGCCCTACATTCTAGCAGCGCGAGCCACTCCACCAGGTTGAGAGCGTGCGCGCGCGACGTGGACTAACTCTCCTGCTTTAGGAATACGAGCTCGCCGAAGACGAAATTAACATCTCCCTCGACCGTTTCCGCAGCGAATTCTGCAACCCCGACGGCACCGTCAAGTACGTCTCCCGCCACATCATACCCCGCGTTGTCGTCCCAAGTCTTCTGTCTAACATTGTCCTCTCCCCCTTCCCCCAGCCGTGCCAAACTCCAGTTCTCTGCCCGCCCATCCGACGCCATGCTGCGCAAGCACACGCCGCCCGCCACCGACGCCAACCCGGACCCGGTGGCCGACTGCGGACCTATATGGGTCGAGTTTCTCGCCGACAAGCAGTTCGGTGTCGCCCAGATTCGCCAGTTCGCAAAGTACACCATCACCAATCACTACAAAACGGGCATCATGGTCACCCACGTCGCCCTTTCCCCCGCCGCCCGCAAGTCGCTCGCCTCGGTCGAGAACCTGGCCAAGATTGAGTGCTTCCTCGAGGACGACCTGCTCGTCAACATTACCCACCACGAGCTCGTGCCCCGCCACGTCCTGCTCTCCCGCGAGGAAAAGATTGCGCTTCTCAAGCGCTACCGCCTCAAGGAGACGCAGCTGCCCCGCATCCTCGCCAAGGACCCCGTCGCTCGCTACCTCGGTCTGAAGCGCGGGCAGGTGGTCAAGATTATCCGCGTGAGCGAGACTGCAGGTCGCTATGCTAGTTACAGGCTCTGCGTCTAGGCTACGAGACGGAAAACAACGACGTTTACGACAGTGGCAATGGCGGAGAGGAGAACAGAGACAAAGAAATCAAGCAACATAAAACAGAGGGGGAGGAGAGGACCGGATCCAGAGATGACTCAATGTACAGTCTGATTAGGCAGGATTTCGCGGTATTACAGGTCGGCGTTCTTATGGGGGATACATTTTCACTTTTTTTTTCGACATAATTCCCAAGCGCAAATTGGCTAGGTTTTCTAGCATGAACAGAAGCACTACCAAATATTAAAAAAAAACCATACAAATGCCAGTCTTCAGACTGTTTCTTAGTCAGGCTTGGAACAGAATTGGTCAAATGTAGTATACCAACAAATGTATTTGACATGTAGAAACGTCATGGCTAACTGTGTCGCACCCCACTATGCATATATATGGCTCTGTATATAAAAGACGTCGAATCATAAACGCCCGTATCCAGAAGAAATAAGAGAAAATGGGGACGTCATGTCCCCCGGGTATATATGCGCTCAAGCGACGAAAATCAGTGTATCCAAACCCAATATAAGCGCCCAATTACCCTACCCATCCATGGCCAAACCTCCCTACCCACCGGTATAGTACACAAACAGAAAGAAATTCGTTGCGAGGCATGTCGTCGATTGAATGGCAAGGGATGTGTTGGCTTGCTCAGACAAAGTGCATGTGTATATGTATAAAACGTTGCTTATTGGCACGTTGTGGAAAAGGACCAGCCGGGTCACTTATACAGGCTCGGATTCCTTCCCGGAGCGGTCCTGTAATTCAAAGGCGGACTGGGGAATAGAGTGCAGCTCGGTGCCGTTGCTTGATTGTGAGCGGCCGGAGCGCGAAGATCGGTTGTTTAGCGGACCAAGAAGGACCCCAAGATCTTGCAAGAGCGCCGAAGATCCGCGCCGCAGACCAGCCGAGCTGGCAGGGATGGCATTGGCGGGGACGCCATGCGATGATCCGGGCCCAATTGTGGACGAGGTGTGGCTGTCGCGGCGATAACTGCCGCTGCTTGTTCCCGCAGAGCTGTCTAGTAAGCCCCCGACGTCGAAAAAGGTCATCTTCTTACCCCCTTGGTGGGAGTCGACTTTCGAGAGCCGGTCATCATGGAGGATGGCCTGGTCGCTGGCAGTCTCGCCGCTCAGCGTGCCGTTCTGGTGGGGCCATTCTCCTTTGATATCGGCTAGCTTGGCGGCAACGGCGCGGGTGGGCGTCTCTCGCAGCTCGGGGTTCACAGTCAGGCCGACGTCTCTGACGAGATCCTCGTCGCTGCCCCATTGCTGGTGTAGGGCGGGCCGTCGCGGGGCGTTGCGGTGGTCAAACGAGTCGGCGGCCGAGCTGCGGCGAAACTTTTGCTTCTTCAGACCACGATCGCGGACAAAGGAGCCGAGGACCAGGGCATTGGCGGAGGCGGTGGCAAACAATATTTCGACCGAGGCGAGGAGCGAGCGATATTGCTGGCGACCATCGCTCCATATGATGTGCGGGACTCGATATAGTGTAACGCAAACAATGGACAGACTCAGAGAGAAGAGTAGGACAAGCTGGATTTTGCGCTTGACCTGCATGTGGCTGTGGATGATGATGGGGATGGGAAAGATGACGAGGAGGAGATCGGTCAAGACGTTGCAGGTGGCCATGGTGACGAGTTGGACGTAGCCCTGGCGGCATTGGCCACCTGGGTCAGGCAAGACTTGCCAGTAATGGTGAAAGGGGCGGCATTCGGCCAAGTCGCTGATGACTACGGCGATGAAGGTTACTAGAAGAGTCCATCGCAGGGCGACCATGGTAGTTTGGTAGGATCGCTGCCAGGTGATGCCCGTTATGCGACGGAGAAACTCGAGAATGGCGCATTTCAGAACCCAAAGACTACGAATCGAGGTCAGCACGCTAGGCAGGAGGAAAGGCTGTTAAGACAGGGACCAGGTTGTAAGCTTACGTAGCGGCATAGAAAAATCGGCTGAGCAGAACCAGGCCACTGGCTATCGACTTTTGGCGCAGCTGGTCGGTGGTTAAAATGACACCAGTATGGTCTGCGTTGTTGGTGCCATGCATTAGAATGTAATGGACGCATCCCATGCGCAGGGTGAGAGGAATGATGGCAAGGGCGGCAATCTTGTCCTCGAGGAAGAGACGCTCGGTACGGATGAAGCGGCCGGCGACGCGTAGAAAGATCATGACGCCGCAAAAGGACGTCATCCACCAGCAGACGAGTAGGGTGGGCTTGTCATGCCGAAAAGGCAGCAAGCTGGGAGGATCCGAGTAGAGCGTCATGGCGTCGGGAATGGCGGCCGCGCCCGTCGTCCCTCCGTGGAGGATGCGACGAGCGAGGTGAAAAGGTGAGGAGGGCGTCGGGGAAAATGGGCTCTAGGTGATGGCGCGGAGCAATCGGCTAGAAAATCGTCGTCGTCGCTGTACTGCGAAGAGGGATTGGTAGTGGTGGCGTGGCGGCCGGGGTGTCATGAGCGAGCAGGCCTGGGGCGGGCATCAGACGGCGGAACGAGGGTGAGGAGATGAGGATGGCGGCGTAAGTCAGAATGTGGCGAGCCGAGCAGAAAGAGGCGATGCATGAGGTGATTGGGTCGTTTGGAAAGGACCAGAAAGGACGGAAGCGGGAGTACGGCGGCAGCGGATATATTTGTTGTCGGGTTGCGGCTGCGGGTGGCAAGATGGGGGGTGGTGCAGCTCAGCTTAGAGGTTGACTAGGATGACTCGCACAGCGAACGACGAATTGGCGGGTTGGCGGGCAGCAGGCAGCGGGCAGCGGGCAGCGGCATAGAGGCAATAAGCAACGGGTGCTACATCCGGAAGCGCACACGGGAGGATGCAGGAGGAGAGCAGAAGAGGAGGAGAGGGGGGGGAGTCGAGGTTGCGAGGGTAGAGATAAAGAGAAACGGAGCGTTTGTCGACAGGTTTGCAAGGTGTGGAAAACAAAGGGAGCGCTTTTGCGGAGGCGGAGTCGTTGTCGAGTTTGAGTGGATATCAGTACGAACGAGGCGAGAGCTGGGCTTGAGGAGGAGTGTGTGGGGGGAAACTCGGGAGGAGAAAAAAGAGAGGGACGCTAATAAACTAATAAATGAAATGGAAAGCTGCGACACGGTTGGGGTTTTTTTTTCACAGGGCACCAGGCTGCAGGTTGCAGATGTAGAAATGGGGCGTGCGTGGTGGTACTTGAGGATGATGCAAGCCGTGTAGGTACAGGTAAGGTACGGAGTAATTGGCGGCCGTCTACAGATGACTACCTGTAGGTAGGTATTACCGGTATTACCCAGGTGGGTATGCAGGACGTTGGTGGTGATGATTGGAAGGCGAGAGAGAGAGGAGGCGGGGAGTGTTGGAGCTGTGGCGGACGCCATTGAATTCTTCAATAAATTGTAACTATTAATTGTATTAATTGTGTTACTGTAGCAGGTGTTGGAACCGTTATCAGCAGGGGGCGCAAAGGAGGAGTGGTGAATTCTTTTGATAGCAATCATTTCAAACGGCGACGAGCCAACTGGGTGGCGGGTTGGCTGATAGTTTAGATAGCGAGGTGCCCTTATTAGTGGAGGTAGGTACCTTCAACTACAGCGTTTGATAGGCAAGATTCCATGTACCCGCCCAGCGCGACTTGGTGGAGAATGGCCCAGTCATGATTGGCGACAGTTTGCTTGAATGATTGCTTGGAAGTTGGGTCTGGCTCGAACGGGGCTACAGCGGCCCAGGCAGCAGTATTATGCCCTGTAGCCTGTATCATTAGCCCGTAGCCTGTAGCGATATTTCATCGCCGCGTCTCGTCTACCACCACCGACTACAGACGCTCGGAATTTCGGAAGTCAGAACCTAGGCGACACCGACCGTAGTTGTCTCTCAAATCTAACTAACCAAAAGTTTAAAAAAAACCCCCCAACACCTTGCGAGCAAATGTATCAGCCCAAGACAAATTTCCCACATTACCACGTTTCCAGGCTGCTAGTGTGCACCGAAAAAGGGTGGGGACCTTTTGCGCTAGGTACCTCCTAGTCGATCAACGAATCAGCGAATAGTCCGAAGTTCCCAGCTGGCAACCTGCAACCTGGCCAGCCTCGAGCTTGACAGCGGGCGCAATGTGTCGAGAACTTTATGAATGGACTTGTGATTATACGTTAGTTCATTGATGTCTGCGATATCGATTACGGAGGATCCGTACTCGCTCAACCAGCGCCCTGGGACAGTATTGTTTGCTGTGAAACAATGCTCGATCAATAGGTAGGTAGGGCCCAAGTTGAAAAGTCTGCCACTGCCACCACATTATTAACATAGGTACTTATTAGGTGCCTGGATATCCAACACACAGTCCATATCCAGCCAGATCAAGGGTAGAATACGGAGTAGAATGCAGTCTGGCCTGATGTCGCTTTCCTACCAACTTTGTCGAGACACCGAAGCCTCTCTCTATACGCACATCGCAATAACTACAAGACACACCCGCCCCGCCGCCCATGGTTGCTTACGAGTCAGCTTCAGCCAACTTCACCGTCCGTCAGTGGACTCGCGTGCTGGGGCGTGCACCTATTCAGCCCAGCCAAGGCGGCGGCGCACCGTCAGAACAAGGCAATTGTACGAATTAGATGATGCGCCACCAACTGATAACAACCTGTTCAAAGTGGTATGTGTACCTAGTTACGGCCACCTGTAACTAGTTATTACCATCCACCCTCGCGATTTTTTATCGCGTCCACCCGAGACTCCAAGTTCGTTGCTTCCCCAGAGACCCGCGACCGCTTCTCCGGCCTGGCCCCTTGTCGCTGGCCCCTTGTCACCAGGCAATAGAACGGTGGCAGCAACAGTTGACAGGTACATACTCCCCTGTACATATCTATGAACGAGTTGTCCCAGGAGCAGTCAATCAAGCCACATCCTGCAACGATTGAACCCTCAGTCCTCTCCGACTGCACATCCTTGCCAAAAGCTGGCCTTCTGCATGTCATGCAAACCGTCCTGCTGATCTGATGAGCGCTCTGTCCCCTCGACATCTGTTAACACGCTTGCGCTTCTCTCAACCTCTTACCGCTTCTTTTCTGGCAACCCGGCATTCTCTAGTTATTCTCTTCTTTGTGCTGGGCCTCTTGTCATTGTCCGTGTCTGTGTGAGACTACAGCCACCGGCGAATTGGAGCGCCTTCTGATTCACCTAGCAGGCTAAAAATATCCCACTCGACGACAAAATGCCTCTCGAGGTGAGACACTGCACAATCATGTACCCATCACCTAACGAACAACTAGTCTCAGACCACGCGATAACTGCAAAACAAGCTATAATTAGCAACTGCCCATCAAACTGGTGCAGCGCTTCGCTCTTCGTGTATGCAACACCAACATAATTTTTCATTTCTCGACGACGACTTCAGATTCAATTTTTTTTGACATTTCTCGTATTTGTCATTAGTATATCCGTACTTGCTACAAGACCATCTGACCCCATTGCCTGGCAGTGGCCCCCCCCTTGCGCTCATCTGGCCGTGATTCGATAACAAGGCCACAATTGTTGAAAGTAGTGCATGTGCGAATTGAGCGACAAATTCACCCGCGTCTCGCTGCACTGCTTCTGCTCCGTCCCCGTGCAGACCTGTATATCCCCAATCGCATAGTCCGTCCGCGTAGCAGGCCCGTCGCGCAGCCAGTACTCGGGGAACGGGTGCCGAAACCCAGCCGCCAACGGCACGTACGTTGTGGCCAGGTCCTGGTAGTGCGTGACGCGGTAGTCGCGCGACGGCTCCTGCGCCTCCTGGTACCGCACAAAGGCGTCGTTGCCGATGCGTGGGCTGCCGTAGTTGTACTGCGCCGCCCCCGCGAAAGGACCGCCCTCGCGTCGCAGGTCCAGCGCCGCGAGCTGCGCCGCCACGCCGCCCAGCGAGTGCCCGGTAAAGACGAGCCCGTACCCGGGGTTCTGCGCCGCGGCCTCCTGCGCCAGCCGCCGGACCGTCGGCTTGACCTCGCTCCATGCCTTGGCGAAGCCGGCGTGCATGCGGCAGTCGGGGCCCCCAAAGGGACAGGCCGTCATGAGGAGAACGGCGTCGGCAATGATGTTGGGGATGGATGCCGACCCGCGGAATACAACGACGATTTCGCGACGGACGTGGTCGACGGCCACGAATCCGACCAGACCGGCCAGGCCACCCCTAGAGTGAATACGGTAAGCACCGGTTCGAAGAGTTCGTACGTGTTGCATGCAAGCTCCCTCATGCATAAGATGCGCGTTGCCCGACTTACTTGAATGGCGCAACAACGGATACATTGTTCCGCTCAAGTGTTGGACATTGATTCTCCATGCATGACAACAGCGTTCCCGACGGTGCACCAGAATCGCAGTACGAAGCGGGAAGGTACTGCGCGTAGTGTTTCAGGTTATTGTACAGCTCTAGAGTTACTAACATGCAAGCACACGTTAGAGGTACGACACCACGGGGGAAACAGGAAGAATGCAGTTACGAACATGGCTGCCGCTCGAGAGGCGCGGAAGAGCAGGAGACAACAATGCCGCTGCCAACAGCAAGAACAAAATGTAGCTTCATTGTTTTCCTCACTCCTGAGAACCCCGAGATGGAGAGTAAAACGGTGGAATAGAGAATGAGCTGCTCGACAGAAACTCGGGGGTTGGTGCAGAGCAAATGTACTGGAGTTTGAGCCCGCGGCACATTCGCCGAAACCAGGGCAACGCTTGCTATTTAAAACTAAATCCGGAAAACCCCCCAGTACCTCTATGGACTAGTAACAAGCTTGAGGAGTCCGCCATTGCATAGATGAGAGCGGCTCTTGTGAGTGTGTTGTGGTTCTCGATCGCTGCAAGAGGCGGGGGGGGGACTGCAAGATGCTCAACCTCGGTGTAGCAAAGCCCCAACAGCCCCGGCAGATGCTACCTACGGCTTAGCAGATACGGTACCGCGGCTGCTTTTTGCAAAGAAGCACGTTGCTGAATGGCTATCAACTTGGGCGAGATCGGTTCAAAATGTTCCGCATCTAAGATTGCGGGGTGTGACGATCATGCCTTGCGGTTAAATAATGCGGGGTACAACCAGGGTTCGCAGACAACTAAATCATCAATATAACCGAGATGCTAAGTTGCAATATTGCCTGCATATCATGGGATATGGTACGAATTGCCACGAGAAGAATAAGATGCCTTTAGGAGGCCCAGCGACCGCTGTCCCGTAATTCCTTATCACCACATAAATCGGATTGCTCCTGGTCTCAGACGGAAAGGTGCTCGTGCCCACACTTGATTCCATCGTTGCCTCTTCTACTATACTAATTGAAGTTTCCCCACCATATACATGATGCTGTTTCTGTCCGCATTGCCCCAATCTACGCCTAGCAAGACATCCGCACCGCCGTTCTCGCCGCCGCCGCCGCCCAAGAGCCCCCAGAGCTCATCAACCACAGCCATGCGCACCCTCGGCCACGGATGGAACATGAGCGCGCCTAGCCTCTTCCTCGCCTCGCGCGGGCCCTCATCCCCATTCACCTCCCCCTCCCCCTGCCCCTGCCCCTGCCCCTGCCCCTCCGCCCCTGCCACGCAGCCATACACCCGGATACACGCCATAATCTTGCGCAGATTGCCCGTCCTGTAGCCGGCCTTTTGCGTCTGCAGGCAGAGGCCACGCAGGTCAAGTGTGTCGGCCCGGCAAAGCCCCGTGTGGAAGAGGTACGCCATCACCTCGAGTGTCGGCACCACCACGCGGTCCTCGCTGCGGTAGGCCGCGAGGTTGTGCGCGAGTGCGCCGCAGACCTGCACCAGATGGTCGGGACTGGCTTGGCAAAAGGATACGAGGGCCGCGCGGCTGGTGATGACGAGCTCCTCCTGCCCCGTGTCGGCCGACGTGACGAAGCCGGCCATGAGCTGCGACGTCCACGATACCGGATCCGACATGGCGGTCGCGGCGACGGACTTGAGCAAATGACCGCGTGGGAGGAGTTCGAGGATCGTGGTAAAGTACTGTTCAGAGGAGGTTGACAGTTGATCTAAATTGTTTGTCTCACTGTAGTACTGGGAGTCAGCGAACTAATCGGTGCGGTTGTTGCAAACAACAAATGGCAGTACCTCTTTTGTATCATCAAAGACAGCGCGAATTGCGCTTCTGGCCGGACCTTGTCCAGCTTTTCCACCGACAGGCGTAGGATGCTGTAGAATAGCTTTTGCACAGACTGCACCACCCAATCTTCCTCCCCGGTCGCGTCCGCAATGTCTGCCCAGAGCACCTGGACAGCTTTGAGTGCCTGCACACGCACCTGCGAGCCGACATCTCCGCGCGCATTTGTCGTGTAGTCGTTCAGGCCGTCAACGAGGAGTGCCAGGAAGGCGAGCGGCTTGCTGCGCAGCACGCGCGTGCGCGTCAAGCTCTGTAGGAGGGACACTCGCGTTTCCACCTGTCGGTCGGCGATCCAGCGTGCGACAAATGCCTCGCTCACGACGTCGTCCCACTCGGCGTGCTGTGAGGTCGCCTCAGCCAGCGGTTGGGCCATCGCCAGCACGTGGAAGTAGCCCTGGCCAATTATGGCCGCACGGCTTGCAGGGCGGTACTGCACGAGCTTGGCCCATTCCAGCAGGAGCCTGGTACGGTCCTCATCTGTCGAGATCACCAGGAGGAGCAGGGCCGCCGTGGAGGCCGCCTCGATGGTCTCGGGTTCAGGAAAGTCGAGCCACGCGGTAATGGATTTTGCAAGCGTCTCAGCAAACTGGACCAGCGGGGTAGTTCGCGGTACATGGCTGCGAACCTCGGTGAGAAACCCGACGATGCATTGGTCGGTCCGCCTGGGAGACAAAAACTCTGCCCCGGGCTCGAGGACATTACCCATTCCGTTGTAGCCTATTAAAACCTGTAGGAGAGGTGTGGTAGACACAGCGACCCGACTTGCTGCCTCTGCGACGAGCTCCGGCCGTCTATAAGTAGTATAATGGCAATCGTGTAAAACATGGCAGATTGCAGTGACGGTAAAGGTAGCCAATTCGATACCTGCTACAGTAGAGCTTTGAAATCCTGGGAACTGATCCAAAACAGAGGAGAGACACAGTAGTAGACCATGACGCTCTTCAACTTTTCTTGTTGCCAAGCCCTGAAGTCTGTCCAATATCATGTTGAGGGAAATTTCGAACCGGTTGGTATCTAGTGTTGAGTGCTCTCGCATTATAGTAGTCAAAGCACCGAAGGCGACACCAGAATCTCGCCGGGACGGGGCATCCATGTCGCCAACGCCACGCCAGCCTAGGATGCCATGCAGGAGAGATTCGCCATATTGGCTTGCAAGATGCGTGGCATTCGATGCTACTGTTTGTATAGCCCTCGAGCGTCTGGCAACAGCATGGTAGTCTACGCTCTGCACAACCGAAATGCCTTGCTCGATCGTGTCTGGGTGGCGGCCAGTGAGCTCCTGCAGAGCGGCCGACGAGCCGCGGCGGATGTTTCCAAAGGGGTCCAGACAGGCCACGGTAACCAGCTCCGTGGCGAGAACCTGGATGATGGAGTTGTCTGGAGGGTGTGCCTTGGCGGCGAAGACAGATTGGGTTGGGACGGCGAGTAGTTCGGCAGTGGTGTAGCGACGAGCAATCGCCCAGACGCCAAAGCACGCCGCATCGCGGACGTTGGCGCCAACGCTGGTGCCAGCCAAAGATCGCTGCTCAAAGGAGAGTCCAAGAAGCAGGGCATGTATGATATCAGACAGCTGGTTCGCGGGCGGTGACCGCCGGTAAAGAAGGTGGGAGAGCGTGAGGACGAGGCCGTGCCACTCCAGGTGATTGACGGCCGATAAATCACGCACAGGTCGTCCACCCTTCTGAATTTCTTCCTTGTTCCATAGCACGTTGCGGTTCAGCGACTCAAGCACGGCCTCGACAACCTGGGAAGCCATGTCGGGGTCAAGCTTGAGAGTGAGAACGCTCAGAGACTTGCTTGCGGACATGCGCACCGGTGTGTCATTGTCAGACAGGCTTTCCAGCAGGTATCCAATCGCCGTTTCCGTCCTTTCCATGCTCTGCATATCCTGACTACTTCTTCGCAGGGACGTCACCACCACTGAGCGGACAACCTTGATGATCATTTTCCGCGCCAGCGCCAGTGCATTGACAGCCTTGGATACATTGGTGTCGTTGAAAGTAAGGGCGTGGACTGCATTGAAGATGGAGGAAAGATGAGCGTCCATGTCAGATGTCTCAGAGGACAATCGCAGAATGCCAGCCAGAAAAGAGAGCACGCCGAGGTAAAAGTAAGTCTGCTGCGGCTCCACGCCCTTTTGCGGCCGGAGCGAGGCGAGGGCCCAAGCAATGAGGCTGTCCAGGACGCCCAGGGCCTGCATGTCCTTGCGCATGGCCATTCTCACGAGCAGCGCCTTGGCTGCATCGCGCTCCTTGCTAGCCGTGGCGAGATACTTGATGGCCAGCGGCAGAATGCGTAGCGTGATGCCGGGCAGCTTTTCGCGCAGCTGCAGCCCGTCAATCTGCGGCACAGCATCCTCTTCCAACTCGACTGAGGAAATGGTAGCCAGGTCAAAGGGCGCAAAGAGCAGATGCGACAGCCACAAGAGTACAATGTACCTCTGCTCCCACGCCCACCCCGCCGCGGGCGTGAACTGCACATCGCTGGGATCAAGGACAGCCGAGCCCGCGGCTGCCGCCGCCACTTGCAGTTCTGCCTCTTCGATGGAGGACAGCAACAGTTCGAGGTACTTGGCCTCGGCGTTCAAGAAGCGCACAATTACCTTTTCGCCGCGGACCTTGCAGAAGGTGTAGAGTATCCTGGCAATGGCAAACGAGACTGGGACCAGGGCTTTAGACTTGGCGCTATTGTCGCGCTGGGCGACGGCGCGGCGCGGGTTCGTCAGGTCCTCCAGGTACGATTGGGCCAGAAGCGGGATCCATTTGGGTAAATAAGGGTCGAGCAGCTGAGGGAGCTCTTGGAAGTTGTCGATGACCTGGTGAGAAAACAGTCAGCAGGGCCAGGGCTACGAGGCATCTCGGCATCACCCCGCAAAGGCGGCCGACTAGGGATGATCAAGCTCACGTCGCATGTCGCCGAAAATGCTTCTCGGGCGCGGACAGAGGACCTCACTCTCGTGCCGCCGCTGCCATCAGGCTTGCGGAGATGTGTGATGAGGGCCTTGCCAAGGTCAGCGAGGAGATCAGTAGAGATCTTCTGGAGCTTATTGTCCAGGTCCTCGTCAGCGGCATTCATGGTAGCCGCTTGATACAACCGCTATCAAAACCAAAGCCCAGCGTCAGCAAAGAGGGGCGTTGGTGCTTGATGTCTCTTGGGTGTGGTTTTTGGTAGCTGTAGCAAGCAACGCGGTGAGCAAACAGGCAGCAGAATTAAATGTGCGAGCCTTGCTCAACACGGCTGCTTCGGAAACTAGCGACGGCAGCCTTCTAGTATTCTCCAACCCCGAGGTTTTTTTGCTTCCTGGAAAATAGTAGAGCCGTAACGGTTTGTGACTTGGGTTTTGGGGATGAGTTGCTTGAGCGACATGCTACCCATGATGAAGTCGTCGAGTGGCCCACGAGGCCTTGATCCACTCGACTCGATGCAGGGTATCAGTTGATAACTTGGCAACCCACGCCGTCTCAAGATCAAGATTTCATCTTCTCTGTTAATTTTCAATCACAATTTCTGGCTAGTTCCAATAAACCCGTTCGAGTATAGATATTAATTTATAAAAATGGTTGATGAGTGTAAAATATCTGGCCTTTCTTTGAATAATAGCTTTGTGAGGATATCCTCTCTAACTATCCTCTTTGGAGTATGTCTTATCAAAAAGGTGCGTAGTTGAAGGACGGGGGACCTCTACCTGCTTCCCTCCAGGCGCGACGTAAACTGCTGCAACTATGGCGTCCAGAGCGCTGCTCTGTGTCGGCATCGTAGCATTGAAATACGGTCCTGCCCAAGCAACACCAAGAAGTGCGACATCCTTGCTTGTGCAGTCTTGGCAGTCCTTGTCCCAAATAGCGTCTGCATTTTTGAGAATAAAAGAGCGGAACTGTTCGTCAGGAGCAGCAAGTTGAAGGTAGTTCAAGTTCCGAATAAAGACCCCCTTGAACTGCTGACCGTCCTGACCACATCGACCAGGTTGGTACTCGCAGCCCCCATTTTCCTCCAGGATACCATCTTTGTTGGAGAATTTACCAATAGCTGCTTTCGCAATCTTGGAGGCTTCCTCTAATAAACTCTTGTCGTTGGTGGCACGTGACAACTCGACAAGGCCGCCGAGGATGACGCCCTGGTTGTAGGTCCAAGTCGCCTGGCCGTTGTTCTTGCAGTTACCATCCAAACCATCGTTTATCAGATTATCCGAATTGATCATGCCGCTCTTAGAGAACCAGCTCCACTGATCCTTGGCAATCTGCAGAAATGTCTTTTCGCCCGGAACCCGGACCGCGAGCGATGCGGCGACAGTGAGGTAGAGCTCGTTTGCGATTGCATTGACATATTGTCGGTCCTTGCTCCAGTAGATGCCACCGTTGCAAGGGCCGCCCAGGCCAGTCTTCATATCCTCAAATATAGTGGCAGCAGCCTCCAGATACGTCTGGTTGTTCGTGACGTCCCAGGCACGAATAAGAGCAAGAGCCCACCAGCCTTCGTCATCGTAAAAGTTATTGAGGAAATTTTTGAAGCCTCGCTTGATGAGAGAACCGTCTCGTTTCAAGGCACAAGCGCCGCCAACGCCGTTGATGCAGTAGTGAGACTCCGTCATACCACCATTATCGAGGTTCCTAGACTTGAATGTCCGAACTTCGACATGCTGTGCTTGGCTGAATGTGTTTTCGATTAGGACCCGGTATTGGTTGACGGCACATTGCCTCGAGCTGAGTTGATCTACCGGGACCAGGTCGCAGACGGTCGTCAAGGCATTGGCACTGTTCCACCAGAGCTCACCCCAGAGGCCAGTATTATTATTGTACCAAGTTTTGTGGAGATTGTCTAAGCCGAGACTCGCGTGTGTGCTATATAGCACTTTGTCGAAAATCGGCTTATCCTCTGCAGCGATGTGCGTTGCAAAAACCAACAAGAGGCTTGCAGCCCGAGACAAACACATCATCTTGAGGTTGACCGGGACACAAACAAAGACAAAAGAGCCTTAGAAGAGTAAAAGTAGCCTGAGAAATACTGTACAGATACAGAGAGATGGCTTGATATTAAATGGCAAGGTGTAAGTGTGTAAGCATGCGAGACAGAGAGAGGTTCCTCGTCGGACAGATGAAGAGGAATGCCCCTTTGTATATTGAATCTAGACAGTCTCGTTCGTGCCCGACGTCATGAGTGTAGCAGACGAGAGCGTCTTTGCGGGAAACTGAGGAGTGACAAAGTTGGGGGACGGGTGTGAAGTCTGGCCAATTGGTGACGAGCTCTCGGTACGGATGAGTGTTACAGGATGGATGCAGAGTGCAGAGTATGATGGTCTGCTCTTTGCCTGCGGGTAGACAAAGAGAGGGATTAACGCCACATCCGTGCAACTCGTGCTTGAGCAAGTGCCGCTTGCCTCCAGTAGACAAAGAAACGGTGTTACGATGCATCCGCAAAGTCCTGTTGGAAGAGCGAGAGGCAATACAAGCCGGCTCGGATATATGGTGGCCAGAAACATAGAAGTTGTGACGTGCGGATCAAGCTGCAAAGAGGTACGGGACTGGCAACGGCGGCGGGTAACAGCGAGTACACGGATGGATGACAAACGTCGGCAGGGACTCGGAAGATGCCAGGTTGATCATCTGCCGGAGAGCTGCTACTTTGGTAGATAGCCGCCGGTGCTGTCTTTCATGTTGCACTGGGACATGTAGGTTCGGACGCATGCTCGTACTGCCAGTGGCTCTCTGTCCCTCTGGCAAGAGGGCCTTAGGCTGTTGGGTGGATGCACTGTCGTATTCATCGGGCTCGTAGGCAAAGCGGCATGCAATGCAATGCAGCGCAGTGGTGTACTGTAGTATCATCGCGGCGTCTTTCCTCGGAGTTCGTATCCTTGGCCGAGAAGAGGGATGGCTCGATGAATCGAGGGGCTCGCTGCCGATCAAGACGCGAGATAACAGCCCAGTGGAGAATCAGGGACAAGATCCAAGTTGGATTAACAATGTTGGCCTTGGTGGAGAAGTAGGAAAAATAAGATAAGATGGTAGTTGGTGGATTTGGCGATGTGGTGGAGGGGCTTGGTTTGGGCTTGAGAGATGCAAAAGTGCCCCATTTGTCTGTGTCAGCTAGCCCTCTCAATTATGGGTTTTGTTTGCTGCGAATTATTACCTTCAACTTCTCCTATTAATGAAAAAAAAAAAGTGTGTGATGATCTGGGATTTTCGCTTCGTTATTCTTCCCTGCTGCACTGGTATCAGCCAGTCGCGCATGCTCATCTCATGGTAGCTCCAATAGTTACTGCATATACCTAAATTGCTATTGTGCAGGTACAGCCGTACCTGCACAAATGCATCTAACCTCCAATGCTAGCCCTACAAGGCTGAAAATGCCATGACGTATCCTGGGGCCACGATTCGCGATTCTAATGCACTTATGGGGTGACTACCAAATACAATACGAATTACTCCGTACTCGTGCACTGAACCAAAACGACGCGTCTCCTGCAATGGCAGGGATGGCAGAGACAAGGTCACCCTCCCCACTGGACTAAGGCCATATCGAGTAGTGGCTTTTATTGGCGTTTTTGTCTTTTTCCCGATTTCATTCCAGTTGGCAGCCAATTTCTCCGAGCACTCAAAGAATTGGCAGGGAAAAATATGCATCTCTATGTTCCGTAGGTATACATTGCGTGTTTCGGACCGGCATGCGAGGTACGGCTCGTCTGCAGGCAGAGCCTCACATCCCGATAGCACTTACTTAGTACTAACCTAAGGCTGCGCCATCGGGTAATACGGGCGCGCTTGTTACGAAAAAACCCACTGCGCCTCGCAAGTCACCGATGCGGGCGTTACGGATAACTTACTAGGTACCTAGGTAGTTATTTAAGGCCACTTTCCTTCAAAAGTATTTGTCCCCGCATCAAGGTGATGCATTTTTTTTATTGGTAGTCAACTACCTGTTATCACCGGTGACAACGGCTCCGAGTTCACTACTGCGCCTCAACAGTTGGAAAAAGCCAAAGCCACAGACGCGGGCGGTGCAACGCCAAACCACACCCACGGCCCCTCCCCTGGAATCCAGTCCTTCCTTGGCTGGCCTTGGCTGCTGCGGGCGTCTCTCGACTAGTTGGACTAGGTGAGTGAGCCGTCATTTCGGCCTCAGCCGCCGACGCGCACACCAAGAACTTACAGACGTGTCAGGAGTCAGGAATTTTAGTCTGTAGGTTAGTCTGTGCTCCATCCTGGGAGCCTTGTGTGACGCCAACTTGCACAATTCCGGCAAAAGGGGGCAAATGACCCCAGCCAATAAATCCGCAGCCACCTTACCTTGACAAACACTGCAACAGTTTTTCCCCACGGCCGGCTTCGTCCAACCTTTTCTCAACTTTTTTTCTCCCAACCAGTTAGTGCTCCCCGACAACAACAACAACAACGGCACCGAACCCCCCCAACTCTCCCCCGGGCATCATGGCCCTTTCGCTACGGGCCTGGCCCTCGAAGCAGCCCTATTACAGATCGCTCTTCTACGTGGCCCTCTTCCTAAGCGTCGTTTTTGTCCTGTTCCGCCTCTACCTGAGCGCCGACGAAGACCTGCTCGCCCACGGCACCATCCAAGACTCGCCAGAGATACACGAGCTCTGCGCCGCCCATGGCTTCACGGCCTATCCCGCCACTGCCTCTGGCGCCCGCCGGAAGATTTACGATCTCACCATGATCAACACCGAGCTCGATTGGCTCGAGATCCGCCTCGACGCCCTCTACGAAGAGGTGGACCTCTTTATCGTGGTCGAGTCCCCAAAGACGTTCCACGGCCACTCGAAACCCATGGTGGCCAAGGACAACTGGGAGCGCTTCGCCAAGTACCACGACAAGATGCTCTATCACGAGCTCGAGTTCCCCAGCAGCTTCCACCCCCACCGCACCTGGGACTTTGAGTTCCTGCAGCGCGACGCTAGCTATGAGCAAGTCTTTCCCAAGCTCACCGGCCCTCGCGCCCCGCGCCTTGGCGATGTGCTCGTCGTTGCCGACGTTGATGAGATCCCGCGCCCCGACACCCTGCGCACTCTACGCGCCTGCAGCTTCCCCCGCCGCCTCACCCTCTACTCGCGCTTCTACTACTACTCCTTCCAGTTCCTGAGCATCGGACCTGAGTGGCACCACCCCCAGGCCACCTTTTACGACGGCCAGCGGACTCTCACCCCTAACAACCTGCGTAGCGGCGGCGGCGGAAACTTCATTTCCCGGTGGCGCGAGTCCGGCCGTTATGCCAATTCAAGCTGGCACTGCAGCAGCTGCTTCGACTCTATGGAATTGTTCTTAAACAAAATGGCCAGCTTCTCCCACAAGTGGATGAACGGCGCCGAGTATCGCGACCCAGATCGCATTGCCAACGCCGTTCGCGAGGGCCTCGATATTTGGGGCCGCAGGTCGTCGACCTTTGAGAGGATCGATAACAACCAAGACTTGCCGTCGTTGGTGAGAGACGACCCGAGGTACAGCTACCTCAAAGACCGCAGCGGAAAATCGGCTGGAATGAAGGACTACCCCTGACAAGAGCCTTGATTATCAAACCGAAACCCAGTGGTGGTAATGAGCGCGGACGACAAAAGGCATTTAGGCGTTCTTTGTTTGGGGAAAATACATGTACTACTTGATCCGGCATAAGCGACTGAAATTGGGCAAGCAAACGAGCGATGATGAATAGACTCTAAATAGTATAATACTGTAGTCTAATCTGAATATTCAATTCAACAGGCTCAATCCGGCTAACCAATGTGTCTAGCAAAATTTTCAGCCGCAAAAAGCTTATCCAATGCTGAAAAAAAAAAAAAAAGACTAACCAGACTGTTTCGTCTTGATCTAGGGAACATGGGTTCAAGGAAGATATATCAATAACAAGGGGAAAAAAAAGAAAAAAGGTATCCGACAGAGTCAAAACGCACCGTGCCCTGTTTCTATATACCGACAAAAGGAAAAGCCCGTCCCAATAAGACCCAATGCCAACCGGCACAAACATGACCGAGAAGACGTGACCGAAAAGACATGACCGAAAAGCGATGTACAGGAGTTGAAGAAAAAGGCAAATCCAGCAAACTTGAGGAGGTATAAATCAAAATTCAATGTTGCGAGGGAAAAAAAGACACTTAGAAAGGGCATATATATGTACCCGCTTTCCCCGCATGAGCCTTGACTCGTACCGACGTTCCACGATGGATAGATCAAGATCGGCTCGACGCAATGCTCGGCGGGCCCTGCGCCTTGCGGACGGAAAAACGCGGCAGGATGGACGTCGACTTGTTCCTCTCGCTGCTGAGGCTGCTCGCCCTCTGGGAGCCGACGGCCGACAGCTCCTGGACCGTGTTGGAGTCTAGAAACACCTGGGGAAAGATGCCCCATTTGCCCTTGGCATTTGTGCCAGACCAGCACCAGTGTTCAGGATAGACCCCTATTGCTCGCCTGTTAGTGCACGTCCCGTATGCTTTCCTCGCCAGTCCAGTATCTGTTCACTTACAGCTGATGTTGGTAATAACCTCGCCCTTTTCAAACTTGAGCCAATCCGTCTTGTCCTTGTCCTTGTACGCAAACTTCCATCTCGCCTTGGCTCGAAAGTGGCTCGTGCCATCCATTCTAATGTCGCGTGGCGGCGGAGGCTCTAGCCGTAGTGTATCCAAGGGGACAGAGGCGTGCACGCCGTCGTACCAGCCCATGCACCACTCTCCATTGTACTTGGGCGGCCAGCTCAGGCCAGTCACCTTGGAGCCAGTCACTAGCTCGAGAGCAGGCGTGCGATCTGCTAGTAGTCTCTGGCCGTACATTCTGCGCGCGGGCTCCCTGGCAACGCCCGTAGGCATCGTGGACGTTTCTTGCTCGTGTTCCAGCGCGGGGTGCGGCACTGGTGGCGCTGTGAAGTGTAGGTCATAATCGTTGTGATACTGTTCAGGTACGTCCGTCTGGTCGATGACCACGACACCGGGTACGTGAGGTAGCGGCCGAGCATGGCGGGCGAGGTGGCTGAATAGCGACTTGACGTTGAAGAAGACGGTGGCATCGCTAGGGTCCATCGTGCGTCCCAGACGAATGCAAAATACACAACCGTATATCATGTCATCTGCACGTTTAGTGTGCACATGACTCTTTTGAAGGAATCGCAAGCGATATCCGACATTGCTTTGCCGCAAGTTGCCGCAGTTCTGTTTACCCAAGTCGTTTTCGATATCAAGAAAAGATAACTCAAAGGAACAGCCGGTGCAGCGCGCCACTGTCGCGGTTCCGGTAAAGCCCACTGGTCTTCGTGTCTTCTTGACGCCGAGCCCACCAACCACGACCTCCTCGGCCCCGCTGCAAAATCCTTTGCAAATATAAAAAGACGAAGTGCTTCCGATCGAGCAATCTCTCTGAGACACAGTTGGCGCCCGCTCCGAGGGTCGACGGTCAGGTTCTACCACAATGAGGCCATCGTCTACATTCTGAGTTGGTATCATTGGTGGGCGATCCAGGTTCCCAGCAGATTCTCGTGAATGGTCTGATATGCGCACGTTGCTCAAATACGGGTCCAGGATGCTCTCGGCGACAGAGTCTGTCCTGGAGTGACGCTGTGGAAGGCCGCCAAATGTGTCGCGTTGCGAGTCGTGTTCATGAGCACCTGCGCCAGATTCTAGAGACACTTGATGCGCGTGATGGAACTGATCAGCCCTTGAAATGGATTGATCGTCAGCGCCATTGTGATGCGAACCTTCCTCAGGAAAGGCTTCTAGTTTTGCGTGGACACGAAGCGGGCTCGGTTGTGGGCTTTGCGGTTGGTAGCCATACTGCTGATTTGTGAGGCGACGCCATTCGGCTTCATCATAGGGATATAAATCGGAATTTCGGTGTTGAAGTCCAGGGGATGAAGCGATCGGGCGGCGCTGAAGCGCGGGGCTAAGCCGGTGCTGGCCGGGGCTGATGGGTGATGTTGCCGAGCGGGAAGAGGGAAGGGGTGAGGCTGGTGCCACAAGCGGTCGCCTCGGGAGCGGCTCACCTCCGATTGCGGCAGCGATTTCGTCACTGGATTCGACCACAGTGGTATCCCATGGGTTGGCTGACGGTGGGCGAGGTGGCGGCGGCTGCTGAGGAGGCGGCGCCACGGGTGAGGTGCTGTTGTCTGGCTCATCTTCTAGAGCCAGCACGCTGCTAGGCTGTCTATCGCGAAAGTTTTCGAGCTCCTCGTTGGCATAGTAGACACTCTGGAATGTGCGGAGCGGCGCGGCTGGTGGTGTACTAGATGGTGCACTTGTCGCGCTTTGAACTGAGGATCGAGGTGGCGTCGGCGGTATCGGAAAATTTGGCGGGGGTAGAGGTGAGGACGGAGGCGAAAATTCGTTGAGAAATGACTGTGGCGGGTTGTCTTTAGGCGGTAGTGCTTCGAGTTTCATGTTGATGAGGACTTCGTAGATTTTCAGGGCAACCTCCCTTGTGAGGGTTTGCAGTTCGGTGTACTTGTCAGCTTCGAATTCGTCTTCCTCGACATATTCGTCAAAGCCGTATACTAAACGGCCTAGTTTCGCTCGTGGTTCTTTGATTTCATCTGAATGCGATATTAGGCGCTGGATTCAAAGGCGGAAGACGGCAGGGGGGGCAGAGCTCGCGTACCATTCTCTCGAAGGGCATTGAGAAAGTTGTCGCCATACTCAGCGTGTCGCTTGGTGCACTGCGGCTCGATGAGCTTTACTGCCTTTTCGCCTTCTCTGAGAAGCTTCTTTGCCGCTTTGCGCATGATGTCATTGTCGCCAGCATTTTCCAAGGCCGTACTGGCCTCTTGGACAACATCACGAAAGGGCTTGAGTGTGAGTACGTTGACCTCGTCGTCCATGATGGGCGCGATGGCAGAGACGGAGAGTGGAGCGCAGCGTGAGCGACCGATCACAGAGAGGAGGTTGGCCTGGTTTTTTCCGTTACCCTTCGGATTAAGCGCAGGTATATCGTTTGGCTGAAATGGGCAATTTGAGAGGAGCCAAGTCGAGGTCGCGGGGTAGCCGCTGCGTGGATGTTGCCCGTCTGTTCCGCTGCAAGTCTGAGACAGCGGCCGCACGACATGCAGCTGGCCGGTTTATGATGTCAAAGGACTGACTGGCCCACCTAGCGTTGACTATGCAGAGTTCGAAGAAACAAGCTGGATCTCTACAAGGGGAGGAATGCATGATAAGAAGAGAGACCTGGGCAGGACTTGTGGTCCTCGGCCGCCACCTGGTATTTGGGCCAAGGCGAAATCTGGGACAGACAGTCAGTTCACTGCGGCATGATGCAGGTATCTGCAGGGTGGTCCGCCCCGGGCGACGCCTCATGGGCAAGCTAACGCAGCCGCACCCAAGAAAGCATCCCCAGATGGTGGTTAAAGTGGTCGAGAGGGTCGGCGGGCTGAAAAAGGTCTGCAGCAAAACTGCGGAGCATTGAGCCAGGGCGTGGCTTTCTTAGAAGTTGGGGCGCATATCTTGAATAAGGCGCCCACCGTCACGCGCAAATCTATTGGTGGTGAATCGTTGGCGAGCTGGGCGATGGCACAGTGCGACTGTGTGAGGCAGACCGAACGAGGAGAGGGGCCTAATAGGCTTGCTTCAGCAAGCCACCCGGTTTGGAGCCATGCATGTGCATGCCCAGAGGCTGGACCTGACACAGCAACCGAACAGCGCCATCTCAGTCTCGATGAAAACAATAGCCGTGACGTATATAGTTATATAGTGCTGATGAGACACACCAAACGGATGATCGGAAGCGAGCAGGCAGGCAGCCGTGGCCATGGTCCGCCCTGTCGCGTGTGCCTGGCCGCCCGGGGCGTCTGCATTTCCTGTGAGAACAGACAGTGGCACATCATTGCGCTAACTAGGAAGCGGTCAGTGGAGGCGTCCGTCCGATGCTTCTTTGTCTGCGCCGCCATTCTGGATTGCCTTGTCCATCTTTCCCTTACTTCCGGGTTATGAAAAGGTGCTGGTAAGGGGTGCTCAAAGGTGCTCAAAGGATGGCGTCGTCGTACGAGGCGACAGAGAAAGAAAGAAAAACGGGGATGAAATAGTAGTTATTGCAGTTCGGTATCTGAATGAATGCTAGTCTGGTGGCAGAGCAATAAAAGAGCTCAACCTGAAGCAACTTGTCAAGTTGTGTAGATCAAGACAAGTGTTTGTAGTCTCCCAATTTTCCAAGAGGCAAGAGGCAAGAGGCATAGAAAGGAAGGTGCGGTGGGGCGGGGCGACACTGGTGCATGGCCAGTGGACTCTGGCCCGCTGGCCCGCTAGAACCGGTACCGACCTGCCCCTCCTGATCCTCTCTCTCCATCAACTTACAGCTTCATCTTCCGCCACGTGCATCCTCGTCCTGAACCGCCGGCCCAGTTTCTCCTTGCTGATACATACATAATGGCCAAGATGCCCCGATTGATAGTCTCGACCAGTCTTCAACCCTCAAGGGTCCCCTAGCGCGCCTTGTCTCGTCAACGTCGACCAATTCCCTAAAAGAGATTAGTATCATGCTCTTGCCCCTGGCAGCCTGCTGCCCCCGTCGCCCGCACCATCCCATTCCGTAAGAGCCGCCAGGGGGACGCGAGGGATTGATTTCATCGATTCGATAATAGTCTTTTGAGCATGCGACCCGCGCATCCTCGATCCCTGCACTGGTACAGCCTGGTTCCCCTTTCCAGGTACCGTAGCCTGCTGTCTTCACCTGCATGTCAGTCTGACAGGCACTCTGCAACGTGCTATCATTATTCAATGCAATTCAATTCTGAAATGAGTCCCATCATTTCCTATATTCCAAATCCTGCGCCAATCTGCAAGAGCCGCCTCCCTGGGGTCACCGTGTCAGCCGTCTGTTCTAGAACCACAGCCTGCCTGTTTCATGGCCCCCAAGTGATCTTCTTCATGCCTTGGGACTCGGATGCGCGGCGCTGGCTGGATTGCCGTTTTTGGTATCCTACGTTTCTGTCAGTCCTTGTCAGATCCTCATCGCGGTCACACCTCTGCACTTACCATCTGCGTAATGAACGTGCGGCCAACATCAATAGTCTCTTGCATGCCATGCTGGCGCTGCCAAAAGCTAGAATCCCGGTTAGCCATCTTTCTCTGCCATCTTCTACAACTATGACTCACATTTCCGCTGGCGAGCTCTTGCCCCGAATCGAAGTAAGCCGTGCCTCTTCCTCGAGAGCAGCTCGGGTAATCTTCTCAGATGTTTCAATACCAGGAGCCGCGGCTCGCTCAGCCACATCTTGGCCGAGGTGGTCTTGCAGCAGACGACGCTTCATTTGGAACCGTTCTTTGCGTTCCTTCTGCAGCCCAGGGCTCTCTAGCTTGTCCAAGACGGTGCGGACAATAATCTGCGCTAGGAAGTAAAAGTGCTCGACGAGCAAAATGCTGAGAAGGAGTCCCCATGCTGTAAAATTGGAGGCGCCGCCACGGTCGCCGTTCCGGTCTCTGCTGCACAAAAAGACAATTGCGGAGCCCGTGACACTACCGAGCCACGACAGGACACCGAGAGTTTGCAGCCATGGGCCAATAGAATCAGCCCGCCACGGGACGGGTCGACGACAGCTCATGGCAATCTTGAGAGCATCAGAGCGAAGTTCGACCCAGTTGTTGACCAAGAAGCAGCATGGCGCCAGCGGCCAAGCAACAGAGAAAAGATTGAGGTAGCCTTGCAGTTGTTAGCTTGACGACGTTGATGTTCAGAAGGCGTTGGCAGCTGCTCACCAAATTGCATTACCATCTCGCGATAGTCTTCCGTAACATCGTAGACGTCCATTTCGTACTCATTGCGGACTCGCTTCATAAACTCGGCTTCTTCTGGGTTGTCCTGAACAGTTTCTTCGCCTCGCTTGGCCTGAAGCTCCTTGGCCTTCGCAAACGCTCTCTGTTTGACATAGGGAACAACCAGCTCAGTGGCAAAGTTGACAATTTGAGCCGTGACTGTAAAGTAAAACATTTGGGCCGAGATACGCTGAGGGTTGATTTGAAATTCACGCGTGGCGAGTGGTGCTTTGCTAAAGGTAATTGCCTGCGCAGTTCGTCTCCAAAAGTCAAGTGCTGGAATGAGAACTTGACCAAATGGCAGATATACGAACGTGGTGAAGAGCAGAGGCATGTACGACGTCATAAAGTTGAGGACAAACTGCTTCTGAATCAGAGCTGCACGATATGCGTCGACGGTAGCATAATTTTCGCGATCCGTCAATGCTTTGGCTGCGGACATCAAAACAGTGGAAATGATGGGTGTGCAGACGACCAGAATAACAGTCGGAACAAAGGTGAGGTATTGTTTTCCAGGGCCGTTGTAGACCTCGTTGATGAATATTTCGAGAGAAATGGCCGTGAGGGAGAGAGTACCAAGTGCAATGACGCATGCGAGTGCGAAGGGTACTTGGAGAATCTGCGTCTGGAGTCGCTTCATGGGAGGATAGACACGCAGCGCCTCGCCAGTGATGGGGTCTTCTTTTTCGTATTCCCACTGGAATTCAGGACGCGGCTGCTGAATTTCCGAGACGCGTCGAACACCCCATTGGACAGCAAGATCGAGCTCCTTCTTCTTCCAGTAGTCAAAGAAAACGACGGACCAGAGACAGGTAGCAATAGCGTAAATCATGGAGAATTGGCCCAGACACAGCCAAGCGCTGAAGCCAATTGCCGACGGGATGACCAGAAAGCGCAAATAGGATCGCAAGAAGACAAAGTACATGGTGATGTTCTCGCCAAATTTCTCGCGAATATCGTGGATCTCGGACTCTTCAAGAAGCCATTTGCCGCTCCAGTTGGAAATCCACGCCTTGTTGAACGCGCGGTTCTGGAGCGGGAAAATGGCATCGACGTACTTCCATTTCCCCGCATTCTCTGTGATTCCGGCGCCGCCCTCATTCTCTGGCTTTATCATCATGAGGTACACGAGTCGGAGGCGTTCGGCCTCGGTCACGGGTTCGTTTTCGAGTGTCTTGGCGACATCCTGGTTGGGGCTGGCGGATCGCACGCCGTGTAGCCAGTCCTGCAGCCTGGATCTGTAAATTTGGTTCTGAAGCAATTCGGTCGAAGCAATCTTGACAAAGACGTAGAGCGAGTCTTTGGTGGCGCGTCGCACCTCACTGGCGAGGCCGACAGTGGTCAAGGCCTTGATGAGCTCGATGTAGCCAGCTTCAGCTTCGGACTTTTCTACTGGGACATTAGCCAGGATAAAAGCGGATGGGGTCGACTCGATTGCAGCGAGGACCGTACCTTTGGCCGGAATTTTGTAGTGGACAACATAATCGACGCTGGTGTTCAGGAGCAGTTAGCGTAGGTGTCAGTGGGCGGCGAGCGGCGAGAGGGCGCTATACCCGTTATTGTCATCAACACTGCCGTCGTTCTTGGGGGGGTCCATTGTCGTTGTGTTATTTTCCGTCATCAAGGGCGCATACACATGAAGAAGTAAAGATGAGGGAGGAAGGAGATAGTTATGTCGAGTTGAAGCGAAATGACGTGGTTGAGGGCCCTTGGTTGCAGGGGGGGGGGAGGTAGCTGCGAACGGAGAGCTGTGGTGGAGTCTCTGGGTGGGTTCTAGCCGCACGGATATGCCGTACTAGCTACTATCTACTTAAGTACCTACCTATGCTCGGGGTTAACTTCGGAGACAAAGCTTGCATAGGAAAAAATCGTTTATAATAGTAACATTGATGTGGTGAATACACAGGTTCTGGTTGTCTTGTTAATGAAATTTGCCCTTTGATTCTTCATGGCAAGGTTGACGAAATGCAGTCAAGAGGTTGCGTCCAAGACAGAGGCAAAGCCACCATGACGTGGTGACTCGCTGAACAGGTGCAGGTGTGGGGCGTCAACGGAGCTGAGATGATGCAGCCCAGCTCAGCAGGGTTTGGAATGTGTCCCTGTTGAGCAGTTTGATCATTATGTATCATGACGGGTAGCCTTGCGAAAAGCGACACATTTTCGCTAACCAGGTAGGAAAGAAATGGATTTTTTTTTGACAAAATCGGCTCCGAGACCCGATATTCGGCCCAAATCCCGGAGTTGCACCGCCACTTCTGGCCGGCTAGTCGCCACATGGCAGCCACACAGGAGGCAGATAACTTGGTCGCTCACTCGAGCACATTAGAAGTAACTATTTAACTAATAAGTCCCAAAATTATTGAAAAAAAAAAATATTCTCGTGAGTACCTGTTATTGTTATTTTACCATCACATTCATCTTTCTCATTTCATTATTCGATCTTTCATTACTGACTTTCTTTTCGAAAGCATTGTCTTCATTCGGCAACAAGGGCCCAGAACCTCAAGGCGCAGGGACATGGAGAAGACAGAAGACAGCATGCATGACAGTCATGTGCGTGTGTCATAAATTTAAGGCCATCTAGCTTTGAAGATCGCCTCGCCTCGCCTCGCCCAAAGAAGCAGCTGACACGACGCATTTGAACTATGTACTCACCAAACTTATTTCCCTATCAGAGGGTCCAAGATACGGGCGGGCCACGCCCAGAAACCGCCACTGGACCAGCAAGTACAGTGGATGGTGAGGCTTCAAGATCCTAATAAATCATTGACGGCGGAATTTCTTCGCGCAACGAATTATTCATCAGTGTACTATGCAGGGTGCCTGCAGCACGCGTGCGATTGACTTTCCTTGGCAAACCACTAGGCGATCGATATCCCCCGCCACTCCTTGGTTTGTATTATAATAACAAGTTAGCATCAATGATCTTCTTCTGGGATAGGTTGCTGGCGAAACCCCCGCTTCTCCAGTGTTGATGTTCCAGCAAGGATTTATCCCAAGTAGGTAGGTAGTTAGTTATTAGTGGCAACCGTCCTTTTCACCAGCGTCATCTCAACTCCCTCACAATCAATGCAAGAAACATGCGAAACAACTTTGGCATTTTTGTACAAGACAGCCTAGAGTTCCGTCTGATCCTTGATCTTTTGGGAAGGAGCTCGGCCTCATCAAACAAGGTACCCTTATATGGCCCACTCGTCATCGGCCAGCGCATGAGACGGTACCAAGTTATTAGAAGTTGAAAAGTTACTCAAGGCAGAGATGGCGGAAATATGTTTTCATGTACTTGGTATACTTCAACTGTAGCTTGAGTGGACTGTCTTGCCACGCTAGCTTGGCGACGGGCCGATCGTAATACTACCTTCCTTTCTCATGTAGACTGTGACTTTTCAACTGAGCCCCACGCTACTCGGCTCCCGTAACTCTTTTGTTAATAATTACGGCTTGTCAATCAGTCTCAAAACTGTTCAGCCCGTTTTCATCCCAAATATGGCCCTGGCCACAAAGGACCCATGGTTTTGTATCGAAATAGCAAGCGTTCATTCAGATGCCAAGGCCTCTATCGGGTGTACCGACCGCCTTATGCGATTTACGCGGTGTCATAAAACTGGACCATTGTGCCGGTAGCCGTTCCTTTTCACACCTTCTTGATGCAGATGCCAGGAGGCAAAAGTACACCCATGGGTATTGGCCTCTCCCTCCACTCCTACGCTGCACCCCGCCGTTCAGACCTCGTCGGACATCGGTAGACGGAAAACTAGTTGTCGTCACATTTGTTCATAGAAGCGGGCCGATTCTCTTTTCATATCAGTAGTGGTAAAAGTCGTTCAACTATAAATCGCCAGCTCTCTCCCCTTTGTCGACATTCATGATAGCGTCATTCTCAACGATACCTTACAGTCGCGGCAATGTATACTTCTCTTCTGCCTCTTCTCGCCGCTTTGGCGGCCGCCTCTCCGGCAAACCTTCAGATGAGCCTGAAGCATTCGCTTCATATGGTCCCTCAGGGCTGGGAAGTCCACTCTGATGCTCCCGCCGATCAAAAGCTCAACCTGCACATCGGTCTCAAGGAGCAGAACCTGGACCAGCTCCAGAAGCGCCTTTTGGAAATGAGCACACCTGACCACGCCGACTACGGCAAGCACATGTCCAAGGACGAGATTAATGCTTTGGCGGCTCCTACCAAGGAGACGCTCACATCCGTTTCTTCGTGGCTGTCTTCCCACGGCATCGACGCTGGCGAGGTCTCCAACGGCCTGATGCCCATCACTGTCACCATCGCTCAGGCGGAGAAGCTGCTGGGCACAAAGTACCAGGTCTACCACCACGCTGCCGACGACAAGTACACCATCCGTACGACCCAGTACAGTCTCCCCCAGACTGTCCACTCTGATGTCACCATGATCCAGCCTACCACCATGTTCAGCGACATGGGCATGATCAACCGGCAGCTCACCGCTTCCAAGACTGCTATCAGCAAAGTCTCCGCGTCTACCAAGTCTAGAAGAGCTGGTTGCGGCAGCAGCGTCACCCCGTCCTGCCTCCAAAGCTTGTACAACATCAACTACACGCCCAGCAGCAGCGCATCGCTTCTCGGTGTCTGCGGCTACCTCGGTGAGGTGGCCAGTCAGGATGACCTGAGTAGCTTTCTCCAGGAGTACAGCATCAAAAACGCCGGTACCCTTTCGGTAGAGCTTGTCAACAATGGTACCAACGATGGTGCTGGCACCACCGAAGCTGGTCTTGATATTGAGTAAGTAAATATTCACCTGTCGTCATGAATGGTTGTTCTCTAACAGCTCGTCAAAGGTACACTGTTGGCTTGAGTGCGGGCATCAACAATGTGTTCTACTCTACTGGTGGCAGCCCCCCGTGGACGCCGGACTCTGGCAGCGACCCCAACAAGAATACTAACGAACCCTACCTTGACTGGCTCAACTATATGCTCGACAAGACGGACCTTCCTCAGACCATCACTTCTTCCTACGGTGATGATGAGCAGACTGTCCCCAAGGACTATGCTGACAAAGTCTGCAACCTGTTCATGAAGTTGGGTGCCCGTGGTGTCAGCTTCATGGCCAGCTCTGGTGACGGCGGTGTTTCTGGCGGCCAGCCGACCAATTGCCTGGCCAACGATGGATCTGGCAAAACGAAGTTCCTTCCCACTTGTAAGCTTATACCCAAATACCGGGAGAAAGTCAATGTTTATTAACCTGCATTTCAATAGTCCCTGCCAGTTGCCCTTGGGTCACCGCTGTTGGCGGAACTACGGGTACTCCTGAGAAAGCCGCTGGTCTCTCCTCGGGGGGGTTTTCCGAGTACTACGACGTTCCTGACTATCAGTCTTCTTCAACGTCGACGTATCTCTCCGGCCTTGGCGACAAGTACGCCGGTTTATACAACCCCAAGGGACGTGGTATTCCTGATGTTGCTGCCCAGGCGATCAACTTCCGAACTGTCATCGCCGGCAACGACCAGAAAGTCAGCGGCACTAGTGCAGCTTCTCCCACTTTCGCGGCTGTTATTGCTCTGCTCAATGACTACCGCGTGTCGCAGGGCAAGTCTCCTCTGGGCTTCCTGAACCCATGGCTATACAGCAATGCCACGTCCGGCCTCAACGACATCACGTCTGGTTCCAACCCTGGCTGCAAAACCGACGGTTTCTCTGCTGCTACTGGCTGGGACCCTGTCACTGGTCTGGGTACACCTGACCTGGGCAAGCTCCAGAAGATTGCGTAAGCTATTGGACTAATTGCTGTGAATCGGCTTTCTGTATCTGCATACGCATTATAGGGCTGCGTGCCATGCGTCGCATATTGCAGGGAGATCACTATACTATACTTGAACATCTTTATACATGACCTTTTCATTGACATGCATCTGCACTTGTGAGAGATTGACCATGTATACAAATACAACCTGGCCTTGACTATATATATTATAGAGGGTTTGTATGTGAGTGGGTTTGAGGATGAGCATGTCCGATCTACAGGGCCCAGCACGCTGTCAGGCCGCTGCAACATGTGCTAGAAAATGATTCCTATACCTGCTGTACCTCGTATCCGTACCTTCTTTGCTACTGGGCCCACGTGGTGAGTGTTGAAAAGGGTACATGCGTGTGCACATAAATACAGCGTAACAGCATGTACCTCGAATACAGCGTTCGTTCCCCCGCCATTTCAACAATTCTCAACCATGCATCAACAACTTTCAACGCAATTGCGCTGACAATCGTGACAGCGTCTTGTCAGTTTCATCAGCGCTCCGTCTTCCCATCCGGCGACAGGATTGACCTCGGCCAGATGGGTCTGCTACAATCGCTCGGGCTGCGCCGCGCCTCGCAGTGGCAGCGCCTTACCGTGCTCGACCACCTGTTGCTCTCGCCGCTGACCTTTGTCACCATCCATCTCTACCACCTCCTCGTCTGGCTGCGCGGCCGACCCGTCCGTCCACCGCGCGGCAAGGCGCCTGTTCGCGTCGTGTGCATCTCAGACACGCACGACCTCACCGTCGCGGTGCCCGACGGCGACATCCTCGTCCACGCCGGCGACCTCACCAACGAGGGCACCGCCGCCGACATCCAGACGCAACTCGACTGGCTCGCCAGCTTCCCACACCCCGTCAAGGTTGTGGTCGCGGGCAACCACGACAGCTACTTTGATCCCCGGTCGCGCCGGGACGAGGACGTGCGCAGTATGGCCAAGGTCCGGCTGGGAGACATTTTGTTCCTTCAGGGCGATATGACGGTCCAAGAGGTCAATGGGCGGAAGATTAGCATCTTTGGAGCTGGTGATGTGCCTGAATGTGGGCCGAAAGAATTTGCGTATGTTTATTTTCGTCGGGATACGGGTCTTATTCCAGGTACTGACCGAAGCAGCTTCCAATACTCTCCCATCGCACAACCATGGCATAGCAGGATACCGCCCCAGACCGATATCCTCGTCACTCACACACCACCTGTATGTTTCATGGTTGAACCCGACTTGGACGACTATCATCTAACATTTACACCAGAAACACCACCTCGACCTTGACCTCGGATGCCCGCATCTGCTCCGTGAGGTATGGCGTGTAAAGCCACGCTTACACATCTTCGGCCACTGCCACTGGGCCTACGGACAAGAGCCCATCTACTTTGACGAGATGCAGGCAGCGTACGAGACACTTCTCTCGCGCCCTCGCCGTGGCCCGCTCATGGATCTCATCCCCAACCGATCTTGGATCTACATGTGGCGGGTCTTGTACTACGGCGTGCATGGCGTGGTCTGGAAGTGGCTGATGGGCGGCCCCCGAGGCAACCAGGGCAGCATCATGGTCAACGCCGCCCAAATGTACGGCGATACCGGCCGCATCAAGTCGCGCGCCGTTGTGGTGGATATTTAACGCAAACACATGTACATATTGACTGTTGAACCCCCCAACACTAGCTACTCTACTAGAAGCCAGCTGCAATCAGAAACTGGCCCGAATAATACAAGATCCAGACAGCATGCTGCATCCACGGCCGGTGGCCCGACTCCCGCGCCACCACAAACTCCTCGGTCGCCAGGATCGAGTCGGACAGCGCAAAGAGCACGCCGCCCAGCACAATCATCTCGTTGCGCACCGTCAGCACCGCCAGCACCATGGTCAGGATCGTCGCCGTGTAGACAAGGATCGGCGCCCGCAGCGCCCCCACCACCCGCGGCATCAGCACGGCCGCCATGCCCGGCGCGAGCAGCATCATGCCGCCCGCCACGGCCTGCCGCCACGTCTCGGCCGCCAGCTGGCTGCGCCCGGCACCGACGCCCGCAAACAGCGCCACGTAGAAGAGGTGCGCGACGAGGAAGCTGCCGAGGCCGCACAAAAAGTTGGCCTCGCCCGGCCACGCCAAGAAGGCATCGCCCAGCGATCCGAGCGCCAGCGCCGGCACGAGCAGCGACCCGCGCCCGGCGCGCAGCCCGCCGAAGCACGCCAGCAGCGCCGTCGACAGCGTCTTGTACACCATCCGCGCACGGCTCGGCGCGGCCCGCACGTGCGCGAGGTACAGCACGGATGAGGCGACGGAGGCGGCAATCACGGCCGTCTCCGTCGCGTCGTTGCCCTGCAAGCGTTTCCAGTCCATTGAGGGAGAGGGGGAGTGCTGGTGGAGGAGCCGTCGCTAAGGTTGGTGTCAGCTTTGGAAGGACACCGAGATGCGCAATGGTTGTGGGCGTGGGCAGCGGTAGGCACCTACAAGATATAGTCCAATCGGACGGCGGGTTTGTGAAACAAAGAGGTGTTATATTGGTCGAGGAACTTGATTGACTTGGGATGACAGGTATATATTTAGAAACGGGCGCGCCGGGCTATTTAGCTCTCCGCACTTTCGGGGCTGAAGCTCAAAAGTGGCGCCTCGGTATAGATGGAAGTGGAGGTTAATAAAGGCAACTGCCACATGTCACGCCAAGTTGTAGACAAGTCCAGGTAGTTTGAATAATTTTGTGAATTGTTTGTAATTTCTATCTAGGATGGCGTCCTTCTCTCGACCATCTAAAAAAAAAAAAGAATAGCCCGCAAACGCAGAAGCTGACAAACTCCGTATCCTCTCGTAGAACTGTGTACTTGAATTAAAAAAGAAATAGGTATATATCCCGACAAAAAAGAAAAGAAAATCGCCAATGTTGTGGTATGATAGTTGTGTCTCTTTGGACTTCCTTCACTGGGGGCTATGTCAATCTGTTTGTTCCCCTCCAGTCATGACATTCAATGTATGCATCGCTTCGCGTCAACTTCACAGAAGAAGAACCATGGCCAGCATGGTGGTGAGGAGAAGCGAAGTCACCTTGAATCCCGAGGCACCGGCAACGACCGGGACAGTTGAGGGAGGCGCAGGAGGAAGCTTGCCGCTTGGGGCGGGAGAGGCACTGCCGCCAGACACAGGAGGCTTGCTGCTGCTGGGCGGGGGAGCCACATTGGCGCTAGGAGCAGGAATGACCTCCTCGCTCGGCGCAGGCTTCACATATTTGCTAGGCGCCGGGAGCACGTTGGCGCTGGGCGCAGGCTGCGCGTTGTTGCCGGGTGACGGGGGTGCGTTGCCGCCGAACGCGGGCGGAGCCTTGTCGGCGGGCGCGGAAGGGACCTTGCCGCCAGGCGCGGGAGGCAGCTTGTTGTCATTAGAAGGAGGCAGGCTGCCGCTCGGGGTGGCAGTCGGCGTGGCGACGTCGACAGAGCAAGGGACGGTAATGGTCACTGTATTCTCGCCCTTGCGACCACAAGCGGAGCAAGAAATAACCTTGGTCTCCATGGGCACAGTCATGACCGGAGGAGGGGTCTCGGTGCAGCCGCAGTGCGCCTTGACAATGGTCGTGACGAACGTCTCGGTGACGACCTCGGAGGGCTTGGAGGGGTAGACAGTCAGGTAGTGGATCGTTGTCACGACAGTAGTGGTAGTGCTCGTGGCGGTGATGGTGGACGGGTTGGTGGTGCCCACGACGGAAGACTGCTTGGCCTGGAAGTTGGGGGCGCTGGGGGCGTTGGAGGTGTGAATGCCCATGCCAGGGGGTTGCTTCGGGGGGTCTTCCTTGGCCACCGCGGCGTAGACGGTCAGCAGGAAATCAGCAGCCGCGCGGCGGTCAATTGTGCTCGGGCGGACGCTCTTCATCATCCTCAGGGAGCGGGCGCCGAGTAGGCGGCGGCCAGTCAGTGTCGAGTTGCTGAACGGTGCGGGGGCAGAGCCGCTCGCCACAGGGGCCGAGCCGCTCGTTGCGGCAGCCGAGCTGCTGCTGCTACTAGACGCAGTCGCGTTATCGGCTTTGGGAATAGGGTAGACGGGGATGGTGACGACGGGAGTGTCGGCGGACGTGGTCTCGGAGTTGCTGGGACTCGTAGAGTTGAACGTGGCCACGACGTCGAGTGTGGTGGTCGCAGAGGCAGAAGATGAGCCTTGCGTGGTACTGGTAGAGATGGACGAGTCAGAAGCAGAGATGCCGGAACTACCAGGGAGGGCCCCAGAGCCAGTCGAGTTGAACGTGGCAACGAGGTTGATAGTCCAAGGAGCGGTCAAAGTGCCCGTGACAAGCGGGATGCCGGTGCCGCTTGGGAGGGCCTGCCCAGAAGTGGTAGCGTTGAACTTGCTGCCGCCGACAGGGTTACCAGGGTAGGTGCTGTCAGTTCGCAGCGGCACAGGGCCTCCAGAAACGAAGCTGGAAGAGTTGGGCAGAGTAACATTGGCCGTGGCGCCGATGCCGTCGTCTGTGGAATTCCCACGGCCCTTGATGCGGCCACCGCAAAACTGGCGGGCGTTGCCCGGGCAGGCCGCGTCGCAGGCGTCGGCGCTGACGCGGGTATCCGCGTCGAGCTCCTCGGCGCAGTAGCAGGACGTGTCAAAAACGCCAGCGTACTTTTTGCCGTTGCAGAGCTCCGTGCACCTGTCGAGGTCCATGTCGGCGCGGTCGGCCACCTTGGTGAAGGACTTGAAGTCGCTGCTGGAGCCGAAGCAGCCGAGGTAGGAAAAGTCGTTGAGGTTGGCCGGGTTGGCGCGCGGGTTGCTGCCGGGCGCCGGCAGGGAGGCGGTCGGGATGGGGCCGGCACGTTCGGCAGTGGTCAAGGCGGTGATGCTCCCTAACGAGGTCGTCGTAGTCGAAGAGTTGAAGGGAGAGGATGCAGTCGAGGGCGAGGACAGGGAAGACGACGATGATGGGAAGGAAGACGATGAAGACGGGTTGGTGGGGTTGGGCATGGAGGAGTTGCTGGCCACGGAGAAGCGCGTAAATGTGCCGTTCTGGCTGCTGGTGCTGCCGGGGGTGGTGTTCAAGGACACGACCGGGCTGTTGCTGGTCGTCTGGCTCTGGCTGGACGTGGTGGTCAAGGACACGATCGGGCTGGTGCTGGTCGTCTGGCTCTGGCTGGACGTGGTGTGGGTGGACGAGATGCTGCTAGACGTGGTGGTGTTGGCGACACCCTGGACATAGGCATCAATGTAGTTGACATCCCAGTAGGCATTGGCAAACGCGGCCGGGTTCTTAGCCACCCACTCGGAGCAGGTGGGCGCGAGGGCGGTGCACCCGTCGCTCGCCCAGACGGCGTTGCCGTAGTCGCCGCAAAAGTTGATGTTGAGGACAATGCTCATGTCGCGGAAGTGCGACTGGACGTCGCAGCTCTGGCCGCCATACACGGCCTGCGGCTTGCCCCATCCGGCGGGATCGGGCCGCTTGGCAGCAATGTCGGCCGGCGCGGCGGCGCGGTCAAAGTGCCAGACCTTGATGAAGTCGTCGTCCCACTGCATGGCGTAGACGCCGCCGCCGACGGCGTTGAAGGTGTCGCCGTACGACGACGTGTCGGCCGCGGGGGGCACGTAGCCGCAGCCAATGTTTTGCGTGCCGACGTCGCAGTTTGTGTCCTGGGCGACGCCCGAGGCCATGGCCAGGACGTCGGCGCCGAGCTGGCAGCCGGACGTGGTGTGTGCCGAGATGATGTTGCGGTGCGCCGTGTTGGCGCCCTCGATGATGTCAATCTCGCCAGAGGCGGGCCAGTTGGGTCCGTAGGCCCAGACTATAAGCGTTGCGTCAGTTCGTATTGTCTGTTGGTTCGGCAACTTTGGCACTTACAAGCTGGCCATACGCCGCACTGCGACGGGGGCATGTGGGAAAAGTCGCCGATGAAGAGGCCCTGGTTGAAGGCCGTCTTGCTCTCGATGCGGATGCTCGGACGGCCGGCGGTGACATCGTATGTGTTGGTGTGGTCGACGCCGATGCGGACGACGCCCGTCTGCGGATCAACGGCGAAGAGGCCCTGGCTGGCTGCGTTGGCTTGGCTCTGGTAGCGGACGTAGCCGTTGGAGTAGTCGCGCGTGTCCACCCAGTTGAAGCCATTGATGAGGGCCTCTCCCGTGTACGAGGTGGCGAGCGAGTACGCCATCGTGAGCGGTTTGCGTAGAGGAGACAAGCGCGGAGCCGCGGGAGATGGTCGGGATCTGTCCCTGGACAGTCGAGACGGACAGCGAGAGTCTTTCTTGGATCAACAGGCAAGTCCCCAGTGTGTCAACGGATAATGGTTCGAGTATGGTGTGAGAGAGCAAGTCTGAAGAGGAGACATTTTCAATTGTCGGGACAACGGCGAGGCTATATACGACAGCATAAGGACCATCGAGTCACTGAATGAGAGGCAACGGGGCAGGGGTTGGTGCCCAGCATCTTACTGGAATGAGGTAATGGCCAGCTGGGGCTGGGCGGCCCTTGGAGAAATTGCCATTTCCGACGACGTTCTAGGATTCGAGGGAGAAGATAAGGCCTCGTAATCGAGAACAAGAAAGATGGCGAAGACTACGCCACTCTAGAAGGTCGGGAGGGCCACGAGGCATTCCAGTGTGAGGCGATTCGAAACGTTGCCTGGCTGGACGAGGCTCCAGGCGGCGAACAATGAACTGTCCCCTGCCAAGAACAATGGCCACGCAACCTATTCGCTTGTCCCTTGGACAGCGGAGACACACACACACACATGTCTCATCCGGAAGGGGGAATATTGAGTTCCTAGCTCCCCGCCGGCCCTCCCTTCAGCTAGGGATGACGTGATGGGGCCTCTTATCAGGGACATTCCGTCCAAATGCGTCGACCGTGAAGATTTTGCATGAGACATTTCGTGCTGGCTGGCGGCGCCCGGCACAGCAGCCGGCGCGCCGTCTCTCTCTCTCTCGTCGTGCCGGCCAACGGGCGACGGCGCAGCCATGCCCGCGACTGGCCGGGGAGCCAACACCAGCATTCCAGACAGTGACGCTTGATTCCTGCGCGCCACCACCTAATTGGCTCACGAGACCGTTTTGCATTCCTTCGCAACGTCGACTTTCTTTTGTATTATACATGCTAGGGTATAGAGCTCAAAACGCCGCGAGAAAATGCAACCGCCGCATGTAGTGTACATTGTGCCTCCTCCCCTCCGTTATTGCCGAACTCGGGCAACGGAGTCCAATTTTATCATTTTGTAGAAAAAAAAGAAATCCCGCGCGGGTGCGAATGCATCCGGAATGAGCTATTAATATAAAGCTTCTCGTTGCCCTTTGCTTTGGTTCGTCCCGTCCCACGTGGTTGCTTGTTGGTCCCCCTTCCGGAGGCACTCAAGATCAATAGTCCGCTTTTATTGCAGCATTATTAAATCATGATCCGCCGCAGACCCTCTGTGCCGCCGAGGACTCGTCTGCCCGTCACGGCGCAGCGACCCTGTCCACTTTCCCACTGGCCGTCTTTGCCCTCCATAAAGGCCTCCTGCTTGGGATGCATGCCCTCGATCCATCTATGAATACAAGTGTAGCAGTAGACCACACCAGTCTGGCAGGCTGTGGGCGTGACAATGTCCTCGAGGCAGATGGGGCAGCACGACGAGTCTTGGGGGAATGACACAACATGGATGGGCAGCCGTGAAGGTTTGGCGAGGGGCGCGTCTTTGGCAGCAATGTCCGTCTCGGGCGGGTCGGTGGCCTCATCATCGGCCCCAACGACGCGTTTTTCATCCAACGTCGCCGGATTCGGCTTCTTAAGATGCTTGGCCAAGAGACCCGAAACGATGGGAGGAGGCAGCTCAATGTTCTCGGTCGCCTTGCGCGAGAGCTGCTTGGCAAAGTCGGATTGGTACCACCACTCGAGGAATTTGAGCGCAAAGATGCTCATTGGCAGAGCAATGGACAGACTCGAGAGCACCGTGGACCCCAGGTTACGGGGCGAGAAGAAGGATTGGCCTGGTCGTCCATCGACCTTGGGCTTGGCCGCCGACAAGGCGTCAATCGCCTGGTAGTCGGCGCCCGTCATGCGGCGAATGCGTGTGCCGATGAGCCACAGGAGCGGGTTGTGGTATTTTGTGCGGTCGAAGAGGTAGCCGAGATTGAAAACCAGCATAGCAAAGTAGTAGGCCGCGTTGACGGAAGGGTACACGTTGGTCAGGAACCATCGGTAGTAATGCACGAAGCGGTCGCGCAGGGTCGGGTTGTCGGGCATGCGCGTGTAGGCAGCGCCGAGGAGAGCGCGGGGGGCATTGACTTCGTAGCCCTCGTCAAGCTTGCGCTTTAGGTAGGGGACGCCGACGAGAACGGCCAGGTTCATCCAGACGTCCTTGGTGGTGAGCTTGAGGGTGTCCCGGACGAGGTGCGGCGCAGCCATGCTGGCGCGAGGCACCTCGGCGCGGAGGGCCTTTTCGCGCTTGAGGCCGTAAAAGTGCTCGGTAAAGGAGCCGCCACGGGTGCGGAGGTAGTGGCGCTCGACGAGCAGCATGAGCAGCGCGTAGAGCTCGTCAAACGAGTTGAGCGCGCGCAGCAGGTACCGCGGGTGCCGGTGGGTGGCCACGGTCAGCAGGTACCGCAGCGTGGGCGGTAGCAGGCCGCTGAGCTGCTGTTCGGACAGTACCTCGAAGAGCGACGGCTTTTGGTCGTCCAAAGTGCCCCGGAGGGCCGTGACGAACTCCATGGCGGCGGGGAGCGTGCTGTGAGGGCGGGGATGTCGGGGCCGGGCCGATGCTCAGCCAGCGAGGTGAGGGGAGAGTAAGTCGCAAGGAAGCTTTCGAGAGCGGCAATTGGTTGTCGGATCGTATCAAGGCATGGCGGTCGAGCAAGCTTCGGGATGGTGGTGAGGATGGGGTTGATGGAAAAGAGGCTGATGAATGCTACACGCACAGTGTGGGTGGTCTCTGAAGGGGACCTCGGCAGTCCTTGGAGGCCGAAGCGAAGCCAGCTACCCTGGAGGTCTTGCTGTGTGCAGCCGGCTACCCTAGAGGGTTTGATGTGCAGCCGGGGTTGTTGCACGACACTGGGGTGGCGCGAAATGAGAATGTAATGCGATATATGTACTTGAAGCTTATCTCGCGTGTTTCCGACCTAGTCATTTGGCAGATGATTGGCAATCGTTGTTGCTGAGGATGATGCCCATGAAGTCCGTTGATGTATGGTCCTGGTATACTAACCTATGTATGTACTCCGTACCCTAGGTACCTAGGTACCTGGTAGGCAGGGAAGCCCCAGCAGACCAGGAATACTTCTCCCCGCAAAATTACAGCGCTGCCTAGCTTCGGTAAAGACCCCACAGAACAACGGTCGAATCTCCGTTTCCCGAGGTCATTATACCGGCGTAGATCCACAACACTCAACTTCGCCATGTATTCATCGAATCCGACACTCCATCCAAGTCAATCTAGGCTATGCCGTAGCATTCACAAGACGAGCAACTAGACAGTATACTCATCAGCATTGGCCTCAGCTCTTCAACGACAGACCAACTATCTGCCTCGGTTGTCGCCAGAGTGCGCTCGGCTATATAGAACCGCCAACCCCAAGCCTTCGACCAACACCCTTTCGCACAGCTCAACAACTACAGCCGCCAAGATGGAGGTAAACGGTACGCCAGAGGAGCGCATCCAGATGTTTCTCGAATTCACCTCGAAAAACAACACAGTAAGCGGGACATGCCTCTCCATCTTATGCAACCCCTCGACTGACGCGAATCCCAGAACTGGCAGAGCCGCATCTCGCCGCACGTCGAGCTCGTGTCGGTCCGCCCCGACGGGCCGCACCCGGGCGTCACCTTCTCCTTCACCGTAGACGAGTGCCACAACAACGCGAGCGGCAACATGCACGGCGGCGCCATCGCCACCCTCTTTGACTGGGCCACGAGCATGCCCCTCGCCCTCGTCTGCAAGCCCGGCTTCTGGAGCTTCATGGGTGTCAGCCGCAACCTCGACGTCTCCTACCTGCGGCCCGCCCCCGTCGGCACCGAGTGCCTCGTCGAGTGCGACATTGTCTCCGTCGGCCGCAACATGGCCATGCTCCGCGGCACCCTCCGCCGCAAGTCGGACGGCGTCATCCTCGCCACCTGCAGCCACGACAAGGTCAACACCGACCCGCCAGTCTCCAAATTATAAAGAGAGACTCGACCATGTTACATATGAGGGAGACTAGTACTGCTTTATACGGCGTTGAATAGATGTATACATTTTTTTCCTCTTCTCATAACAATAGAAATGAACGTTGCGCTCAGGACATTGATTTTAACAACAAGTATATACAAGGAATAAAAAAGACATTGAAAAACAGGTTAGTATACATATCTTTTGGCTCAACTGCTTTCCAACTGTCACGTCTCGTCATGAGGTACATCGACTACGTCCATATTCGCGTCCAGCAACAGCGCCGGCAATTCTCCCCGCAACATCTCAAAGTCAATCTCCAGCTCCTCCTCTTCCTCCTCCTCGTCCGCCGAGTAGTCCATCTCGCTCTCGGGGTCCGAATCCTCCACCGACACTAGCGCGCTGTATGCCAGAAAACCCGTCGGCAGGATATCGGCAATCTTGCCATACGGCGCCTCCGAATCGCTCGCCTTCCAAATGGCCGTAGGCCCTACCGGGCCGTGCGCGTCGTAATCGCTGTCGAACCAAAAGCCCATAACGCCGCGCGCGGAACGGACACCGCCGATTTGGATGCCCTCGCTCTTCCACCGTTCTTGCCCGTTGTAGAGAGACGATGACGTCCAACGCACTTCGCCTTCCACCGTCAGCCGGACGGTCCCTGAGGCTGTTTGTCAGTCATTAAAGTGTTGCAGCAGATTGCGGCGTATAGATGCTCACCTTTTAGTTCAGACGACGCGTTGGCGTCTAAGCCGTCGTCCAGCAGCCTGGAGTCGCCTGTAAAGTGTACCACGGGCAATTCCTGTCCATCGTCAGGTCCGGGCGGTTCTATACGCGTCACGTGCAGCTTCAGGATAATAAGTCGCGTGGCCTCGCCGACGCTGATACCGGGCCGGGGTAGATTGTCTGGAAACGGGTCTCCCATTGGAAAGTTGTACGTGAAGAAGTCGTTGTAGTCGAGGAAGCAAACCACTCTGTACCACGTGCCTGTGATTCCGTACGGATCGCTGAGCTCGAGCGACGACAGCTCGCGCGGCGGCGAGAGCGGCGGCGTCTGCATAAAACTGGCAGGCCACGACCCCGAAAACGGCGTGTTCCAGACGTCGCTAAACAGTTTGGACACGAAGCGCTTCGACTGTATGTTGTAGCCCAAGACGACCATGACGGCCTCGACCTTTTGCCAGTCGACGTGGCCGGAGCCGTCGTCGCGAAAGGGGCCCCAGCCGGTGCGCGCCGTGTGGCCGCGCATATCGTAGACGGACGAGCACGCAAATGGGTAGGTGCGCGTGGAGCGCAGCCGGCCGACATTTTGGATCGGCGAGCCGTAGAGGCAGTGCAGGTGCGCGCTGCGCTGGTGCGCGTCGTCGGCGGGCCCGCGCGGGGTAGGGAAGGTGAGCGGCCGTTCGCAGCGCACGCGCTCGAACAAAAAGGAGCGCTCGAGAAAGGCGGCGCACGTCGAGTCGCGGTCGGAGAAGAGCTGGCGGAGCAGGTCCGCGTTGCGCGAGGCGCTGTGCGTATTGGAGTTGTCGTTGGTATACCCGCGCGACGAGGCGCGGTCGAGGAGGTCCGTCACCGTCTTGTGGACGAATTCCAACTCGTGATCCTGCAAGCGCCCGTGGGTTAGGGGGAATACTAACCAGCAAGACACTCAATTTGGGGAGAGGAACGCCTCACAACGTACCTTGGCCGATGCCACTGGGCGATCACATATAAGCTGTAGCCGTACAAAGTCATGCAAGGCCTGCTCCCAGTCTATATTGCCATGTCTCGGTTTGTCCTGTTGACAATGAGCGCCATGTTTTCTGATTGGCAGCCTGACGATGCCAAACTCACCAAATGGTTGAGGTACACATCCTGGAACAGCTTCCAGTTGCCCTTGATATAGTCGTTGAACGCTCGGCAGACGCGGGGTACCCCGGCGCCCAGATCCCTGGGGTCCAGGAAGGCGAAGATGTGGTGCAGAAGCTCCGCGGGCAGCGCCGTGAGCTGCGCCATCGCATATGATGTTGGGATCCTCTTGCTCGATGATTCGGATCTCGTACTTGCTAGAAGAGGAGGACAACAAGAAGCGTGAACGCGGTTGGAGGCAGCTTTTTGATGGGGCGGGCCGGTGTCATGACGATGACAGTTGGGCAGCTTCGGACTTAGAGGCGCCCCACCCATGCCGGAGCAAACGAATTGACGGAATCGACTTGGAATAAAGGGGAATGACGTATACTGTGACACTGGAGGGGCTATCTCACTGGCAGTAAGAAACGAAATGACCATCTTTTATCTTGTATACACAGCTCTCCACCGCGCTGCAGTCATTGTTCGTTGTTCGCTGTTCCGTTTGTCAACTAGGTACCCAAGACCGCCACCGGCGCGGCCTCGGCAGTCATCAAGTCATCCTGCCAGATCCGGCTCCGCCCCCGCGTCGGCATCCCATGTACGCCGCCGCGTCAGATTCGCTGCACCATGCCGTCGACAAATGACTGCTTAGACTGCTTATCTGCATATAGCTTGCAATCAGGAAAACCCCCCCTTCCTGCGATGCCTACGAGATAGTACATACTGCCGAAAATTTTCAACTTTGCTTCAGAGACGAACATCTGTCACGCTCAAGTTACTTCGTAGCTTTGGAGCCGAGCCCCATCCCATCATACTGAACACTGCCTCGCCGCAATATTGACATTGGGCTGCCAACCGTGTTGCGCATGTTCGCAGGCAGACCTCCTCCAGCACTCCCATTACCATCCGCACCGTAGAGATGGTCCGGGTGGTGAGCGGCCAGCACACCCGGCGGCAAGCCCAGAGCTGGAATACTCGACTCTGCCACGGCTTCTAGCGTGGGAACTGACAGCACCGTAGATGCCGTCATCGGGGTGCCGGGGACGCGCTGCCCACGCTCCAGAATATCACGATAAAATGACTCCAGCGCCTCTGCGTCTTTGCAGAATGCTTCCAGCATATCCTTGATGGCCTCGGGCTCCATGAGCTGCTGCAGAGGGTGCAGGTAGTGGTGGTAGTGATGAAGCGGCTGCTGCGCATGGCTGCTGCTGTCGCGAGGCGGATGAGGCGGTCTTGGTTGCGTGGTTCCCAGCGAAGGACCATCACTCGCCCCCAAGGCCGGAGAAAGATGGCCAAACGTGGGACGCGCAACCGGCGAGGAGACGGGCGTTTGATCAGCCATGGCCATGGCCATTGACGATGCGAAGCCGCCCAAAGATAGGAGACGCGCACTCCTTTCCGCTGTTGACGTTGGTGCGAGTTCCACGTTTGACTGCACCCGGAGCTCTTTTTCTCTGGCCAACGATACTCGTTTACTATACAGTCTGTTGGCCAGCACAATGAAGTGACCTTTGTCGGTAATTTGAGCCAGCAGCAACCCGGTCCGGTGAATATACTGGCTGTACTTGAAGTCTGGTTTGCCCCATGAATAGCGGATATCCACATTGCTCGGGAAGCTCGATGCTGCTTCCATATCCAGCACAAAGTCAAAGTGCTTGAGAATCGCAGTCTGGTAAAAGTGCTTGCTATGCACTCTTGTCGGACCGTGAGCATTCGGGTCAAAGTACGTCTCCGGCATCTGGTCTGGCGGTGCAACAACAAGTTCAATTTCGTGTGGTTTGCGGAAGGGGTTAGCTTCCGTTATACGGCACGCTTCCTTGATCGGTACTTCCACAAGACGCAGGCCGTACTGGCTTGCTTCACGCTCCCACCCCTCTACGCAATCCGAGACGAGTTTTGCAGTCGTATTCATCCAATCGAGGCGGATGTGGAAACAGTTGTCTGGATTGTGCAGGCGGTCATAATGCAGATCAATCCGTTCGGGGCGATATGATCTTTTCCGGTGATCCACATCGTACTTCAACACTTTGCTGAGCTGCACAATCGGTTGATTGAGGGTCGAAGCTTTATTAGCGCCAAGCATCTGGGTGCCGCCTGGCGATGGTACCCCAGAGGAGGACTCCTCGGTACCAGAAGCGGAGCGTTGAGCAGAGACTCGAGGTGAGCCACGGCTGTTGTTATCTGCTAGTGATGACACAGCATCTTTCTTTCTGCTGCCGAACCAGCCGGGCTGAGGCTTGGCATATTCTGCTGCGATTTGGTAGTAGTAGTTTCCATCCCGGAACTGGTGTCTCTTTTCGACGTGGACAAAGAGACCGCGGGGCTTTTCATTCTTCCCATCGTTCCCCTTCTCCCCTTCCTCCTCCTTGAGCTTCTCCATCTCCTTTGGCGTTGATACCATCAACGCATTGCCCAAATCCTCTGCTTCTTCGCGACTTTCAATATCCTCGAAATTCTTCAATAGCCACGTTGTCATGTCCGACCCAATAAATGCGCTGTTATGTGTACGGAGATGCCAGCGCCTATTTCGCAAAGGAACACCACCATTTTCGATTGGTTGCTGCAGGGCGTCGGCGAGAGCTGTCAGGTTCAGATTTGCTCGTCGGAAAAGTTCTTTTCGAACTAGGAGGTTTCCCTTGCTTGAAGAGTATTCGACGCTCTCAAGTGTCGGTAGGTTGCCAAGCTCCACGGCGACAACCAATGAAGGGTCGTCGGTTTTGTAAATAATATTCAAAGGGCTCCGGTCCAAGATACGGCTCCGAGCTTGACCCTGAAATTTCCGCTCTGACGCCGAGACGTACCGATGCTTCTTCCACAACTGGGCTAGTCTTTGAATGCCTTCAATCCGGACCTCTTCGGGGTTATCTTCGAGATGGCTCTTAGTTGAAGCGGAGTATCTCATACTCAGAGGTATAAGAACGTATCTGGTTCGCCAGAACCGCAAACTCTCCATGAGTTCTTCGTGGTGACCGGCCAAGTATGAGTCTATCGTGTTCCAATTCCTTTCCGGTTTGGGATTGAGTATGTCAATTGACCTTGTTTCGTATGTAGAGTCCAACAATGTTTGAACGGCGGGCTTGTACGTTGTTGAAAATTCAGAGGATGCTGTCCGAGCAGGCTTCCGTAGAAAAATGTTGACCTCAATCTCGCTGCTATTGACACAGGAAAGTTGATGGATAGTGTTGCCCACTGACATGAAGACGCTATTTCCGTCCTCAAAGGTTTGATCTCGCGAGAAGATGTCCGCAATCTTGATCATTTTCTGTCCAAACGCTTTGGCGACGGCAGAGCCCACGACGACTTGAAAGCCCTGTGAGAAGCGAAGACCAATGAGTTCCTTCATGAAGGCCTTTCGTGACATGGGCTCGTCGTCGTCGTCGGTATTTTGATCCACAATATAAGGGTGTCGCTGGTACTCGGCATCAAATTGTGCCTTTGAAGGAAAATATTCCGTGGTTAAAGGTACTGAGGCAGGGCAACAGAGCGTTTTCCACTTTTGTGTTCTCATCTCGGAGGGCTTTGGAAACACGTGCTGCCATCGGCTATATAGGATCGCATCGTCAATGCGGTATTTCTCAGGATAGGAAGGGTTCAACAAAGTGAGCCACGGAGTAATTGCCGCTGTTGGGGACAGCGTAACCGGCAGTTCGGGTTGTAGATGCAGCCCAGGAGCGACACCGGCTCTCAGCTTGTTGTTATACATCTTCTGGACATCCTCAGCCCGGATAAAATTTGAATATCGTAATTCCGGATCCTCGCGCAGTCTATCACGCGACCTGGATGGTACCAGGGCAGGTACTGGCGTCTTCAATGTGTTGTTGGTTGGGCAATCTTGCAAAGGCTCTTTATGAGCAATCGGAATGCTTGGAGTTGATGGGGCCGGCTCCGACGCAATCTCACTTAAATCCGATTTTATCGACTTGGCCTTCTTGGCAGTGAGTGTTGACGACTGGCTTCGTATGCTGTGTGGTGTCGACGGCCTCATGTCTGAAAGAGACCGTGAATTAGCAGCCGGCCGTGGATCGGAGGAAAATGCTGGAGATGCGTTGACGGTCTCGACTTTCAATTCTGCTATAGCTGCCTTTGGCGCAGCAATGCCAAAGCCGCGCTGCCCGAGACTAATGTGCCGCATTAATTTGGGCTGCCTAGCAGTAAACGATGATGTCGAAGGCGCCTTGTTGGGGCTGGTTTTGGGTGGCTCAGGGGACTTTTGAACGGACGCCGTTGGTGGACGCCCTGGTTCAGCCATGGAAAACTTGCGTGCGATTGCATGTTGCGGAGGATGAGGCGTCATTCGATCTGGGACAGAAGTTCCCAGCACTATCGAGTCGTCAACCTGATATTTCCTTTGTACCTGATCGATGTCATTGGCGGGCTTGTGATGCTGTGGACGACGTTTAGGGGCGTACGATAGCTTGGCTCGAGAATCATCAAATGCCTGCAGTTTCTTCCAGAGTGTTAAGTCTCCAGTACGAGCTATTTTCTCTGGAATAAACTTTTGAAAGCCATATACAGTGTCTCCGAGGGCTTCCTGGGCCCGGCGAGAGGGCACGTATATGCTTTCTGACGCATTGTCTTGCGGCTTCTTGGAAGATAGCGATGTGTTTGTGGGAAAGCTGGAGTCCGAACTCAACGCTGCTGTCTCAATCTCGTTGGTGTCAAGCGCGCTTCTCATCTGAAGCCCATACATGCGGCATCGCATTTCGAATTCTTCCTCATTCTTGTCTTTTGCTGTCGATACAGACAGGGCGATGCCTTCATACGCCAAAGACTCGTCAGAGCCCGTCCAGAACGAAACATGCAGCCACTGAGGTAGAGCGCAACTCCACTCTTCCGAGTTGCGTAAAGACGAAAGTGAATCAGTGTGCTTCATAACGTTCTGAGGTATTTTACTAGGAGAAAATGACTCGGTGTGAGACTGGTAGCTACCGATGACGGGGGTTGGATTGCCTCCCGTGCTGTTGTGACTATGGAATGACCTGGAAAGGGCATTTTGATGCTTAACAGTCTCATCCGAAAAGTGAGGATTCCTGTATTTGAAGAGCGGGACGGAGTGAAGAGGCATTCCTGGTAAGCATATCAGATCGATGCCTATGCCGTTCCCCACGAGTGCCTCCGTTGTGCGTCGTAAAGTTTCGTAATCAACCTCAAAAATACCCGGGCTTGGCGTGATGACAGCGATTGAGATGCCGGTTCTATTGAGATCTCGATCGATGTAATCATGGGCATACTGGGACGAGGCAAGATGGATTGCTTCCAAAACGTTGCCATGGATGGCCAGAGAAGGGTCAGCTTTGATGCGTGTCAAGGCTGTTAATGCTTCTTCATGCTCTGCGTCGGTAGTCTTGCTTCCTCGACTCAGGGGCACACTTTGATGATGAAGGCTTATGTCTCTGCGGAAGAAGTTGAACTCTCTCTTCAGCTGGTACAGAATCTTGGTCCATTCACCGCTAGACATGTCGCTAACAACCACGCGGTAAAAGTCTTTGTATGGTCGCTTGTTGCCGAAGGGCTGCACTCCCGTGAAATATTCATCCAAAAGGCCATCACTGGCCAGGTCAGACGCAAGTCCGGTATCGTATTCCACGCGCGCGAATAGCACAATGCTGACCAGATGCTTCACCTTGAGTGAAGCCCAGCGCTTAAATAAAGCAGGCAGGAAGCCGTTGACGACGCGGTTGAACATGATTTCCCCAGAGGTCTCAGTATCGAAGTCCCACATCTCCCTTGCCATTTGAATAAACAGAACATATCTGGCGGATTCGCTTCGGAAGATGGGCCGCGTATTGCGGACGAACAGACCGGAGTGCACGCTCTCACCTTCAACAAAAACAGCGGTAACTTGAGCTTTGATGGTACCCATAAAGAGCACCGATTGCCCTTTGTAAACTGTACGCTCCGTAAGTTCATCAACAGACAAGCGCCACATGTCTGAGCGTGACAGATATTCGTCTCTGAAGCAAAGTTCAACATGCGATGCCTCCATGGCGCGGTGGTCCTCATCGACAGGAGTGAGAAGGACCTGAGTTCCTCGTTTCATCGCAAAAGCATCCGAAATATGACGGACGATGCAAACCTCTGCGTCCTGGTTGCGTGCCTTCATTTCTCTGGGCATGTCCTTGACAACAAAAATGTAACGGTGGCCAAGCGCAGTCCGGTCCTTAGCCAGAGCCGCAGCCGCTTTGGCCGCCTCGTTTCCATCGTGAACCTGACGATTCAAGCTGCCGTGCCCCCCCAAGACCTTTGTGGATTCGGATTTGATGGCAGAAATGGCCATCAGCATTCCCGGCCGCACCTCTGGCCCCACCACGTCAAGATTGAGAAGGACCTCATCGCGCATGTACCCTTCCGCGACCACCACTGTGCAAATGCGCTCAATTCGGCGCGACCTGTCCTCCCGCACAGTGGATCGGGTTGAAGTGCTGCTGATGGAGCTTGGCGATGCCGTGGCTCTGCGATCGATGCCGTAGTTGACGGGTTCGCGCAGGTGAGACCACGGCGGCCCTTTCCGCGAGCCTGAGGGGGTGGCGCCGACATTGCGGGACATGGGGACCGACTAATGACTGGTCGAGAGATTGGGATCATATGGAGGCGATGACTGGAGCATGACTCCTACAATTAGGCGCTTTGCATACAGTGACAGCCGTCGATTGGAGTGGCTGGGAGTGCGAATGTTGATGAGCCGGATTGGCTGGTGCGGCAGAATCCAGAGCTGTGGTGGGCAATCGCCACACCGCCTTCTATTCTTGGTCGCCCCAGAAATCAACCCGCCATCGCGTGAAATGCAACGCGCCGATGTGAATCAGTCTACCTTGCTTCCTGAACACCTGTTTCCAAGCTTCGTTTCGTGTCGAAGTGCGCGTGGCCCACGGACAAGGGAGATTCCAGAACGATAATGAGTCTCAACGTATTCCCTGCGAGCTGTTTCATCCAAGGAGCACCACGATTTTGTGCATCTGCTCGTCACAACAGAGCTCGAAAGGCAAAAGGTTGGCGATGTCACCTTGAACTTGGGATTGACCGTCCCAATCCCGAGAGCACAAAAGCATCTCGAAGTAACACCGCAGAATTTGATATTTCCGTGACAAACCATGCTACCTTTCGGTTTCACAATGTCGGCGACGGCGCAAACAGGCACCCTGATGATAAGCTTGCCAGTCGTGATGCGAGGCGGTATCATCTGGATATTGGGGTCTCAAATCAGCCGCAGTACTTGAGCCATAATACATCGGATACCGAAAGTGAATGAGTCCATCGCCTGATATGACAGAACTTAACTTATTGCAACTACCGACTCTGCGAAAAGATTGCCGGGCCAGTCACTGCCAGCGCTAGCAACCCTCTTGCGTTCCATTGATCAGAGTTTGCTCCTCACTAGGGACTATCACCTGCCATCTATGAATGGAACTGTGCCAGCTTGACGTCTCACTCGAGAAGGGGACGGTATTTCTTACCTTCTGTTCCACGAAACGGTTGTTAAGTGGACGACCGCGTAGAGCCCGTCCCATGTCCTTATATTCTTGGCCTTCCCGGAACTTTCTCTCTGAAGCATGCATTGAAGCTTTCCCAGTCTGCCGTAAACGTGAACCTCTTTCTGAGACCGTGGTGCATCTTCTGAAGGAAACATTTCGGACCTCGATATACCCTTGGCCTCGTTCCAAAAGTTCAATCGCCCGCTGTCATGGGCCGGTTCAAGTTCGATCGTCGTAATCGCTTGATTGCTACTATTGCAATTTCTTTCATGTTTTTCGTCGCTGAGATTACAGGTCAGTAATGAGAGCATCGCACAGGTGACCTGACAACTGACGCCTATAGCTGGCTTTTACACGCATTCTCTTGCCCTCGTTGCGGATGCTTTTCATTACGTTGGTGGCCCATGTGTATCAGTTCCTTGCCATTTCTTACCTGCAAATAGTTCAGTGACCTCGTGGGGTTCGTTGTTGCCTTGACGGCACTCCAGGTAGGCCAAGACTCGGTCTGCGCTCGGTGTTTATGCTCACATGGGCGCAGGTTTCCGAACGCTCGAAGCCAGTACCATCAGGCTATACATTTGGATGGCAGCGAGCTACTATCTTGGGTGCCTTTTTCAATGGAGTTTTTCTTCTGGCACTCGGCATCAGTATTCTGGTTCAAGCCATTGAACGCTTCATCAACATCTCGAGTCGGTACTCCCGAGTCGACCTTACTGCTCAATGCTGATCATTCCAAAGCAATTGAAAACCCCAAGCTGGTCCTCATTATTGGGTGTATCGGGTTTGGTCTGAATGTGCTAGTCATGTCATTTTTGCACGGTGAGTGAAAGCGTTAACCCGTTTCTGGATCTGTTTTAATGTCAACCTAGAGCACGACCACGACCACGGACACGACCACGGAAATGCGCATAGCCACGACCACGGCCACGGCCACAGTCATAGTCATGATGGTAAAGAACGCCATGCTCAACTTTCCGAAGAAGTCATTGAGTCCCACGCGTCTGCTAGCGACAGTGACAGAGAGAGTTTGGAACTCAGCGCAAGTCTTGTAATACCAGCAATCAAAGCATCGTGCTAACTCCTTAGAGTAGTTAATCACTAATCATAGTGAACACAAGCACAGAGTGACCGCCGTGGCGCACAGCCACAAAGACCTAGGCATGATGGGTGCATTCCTTCACGTTATGGGTGATGCCATTAACAACGTTGGTGTGATTATTTCAGCGCTGGTAATCTGGCGAATGGAGGGAGAGAAGAAGTACTACATCGACCCAGCAATCGGAGTGTTCATTGCCATCATGATCTTCTTCACTGCGATGCCATTGACCAAGAGAGCCGGGCGTATTCTGATGCAAACCACACCTGAAGGGATCGACATCAAGGACGTGAAGGAGGATATCGAAATGGTACGATTTGCACCACGAGAACGAAAAAGAGCATTAATAACACGACGCGTACTCAGATCCCCGGCGTTGATTCCGTCCACGAGCTGCACATCTGGAAGTTGAACCAAACGAAGTCAGTTGCATCGGCACACATCGTGGTGGACAATGGCTTTAGTGGAAAATGGGCACCAATTGCGAGAACAATTTTGGAGTGCTTCCACGCCTACGGCGTTCATTCGGTTACACTGCAGCCAGAGACTGCACCACCTTCCACACAACCTGTGCACAGCACTGCAGTTGATCTAGAGAGGCCTCCAATCAAACCAAAGGAAACGCGAGTTTGTCAGCTGCTGTGCAGCAGTTTCTGCAGCGCGAAGCGATGCTGCCGATGAGCATGATCTGAAGGCTGATGGCTGGCGCGGCACTTCCTGGAAAGTTTATCTGCACGATCATATGAGGATATTTGAAGAATATGGCACATGGGCTTATTAAACGATAGCTGTCTGCGCAGACATGGGTAGTCAAGTGTTTGATCGCGAGTCTTGTGTAAGTTGCCAAGGGGCTGAGTCTTGGAAGCGTACGACTTGAACACAAGATACACAAATCAATATATTGGATACAGCGAAGCAGAGTGACTTGTGTTGAACAAGTTTGAACGACGGCCGATGCGCATGCATGAAATCGGCGTCATGAGACCATTCACGTTACCCAGAACCGGACCAAGTTAAACAACGCCGCCCCAAGCCCCAAAGGATCCAGCGTGGGTCAAGGATGATCAGGGTCTTTGCGGGGCCGTCATATTTCGAAGCAGCTGGACATTGACCAGTCGACAGTTTCGAATTTTCGGAAGATTGAAATCACAACTAGTATCCAGATCAAGACGACGGCCCCTCCACGAACAAAGGGGCTTGGAGCATTCTGATGAACAACAGCGGTCTGACTATTAGTCCGTACAAAGGCCCAACAAACCCAGATCCTGAGGCCGAGCAAGCGGATGCCAGCCGTCGGTGGCGCTCGGGCTCTCGGCGCTGTCGAAGTGGAAAGGCGGTAAGTGACTAATTTATTAAACCATTATAACTAGCCATTGTGACTGGGCAGGCAAGTCGAATCGGTTGAAGTACCAGGTAATACTCGCTAGGCGTTATTAACTGCAGGGGAAGGATCATGGCGTCATTATAAGGGACAAAACCTCTTTGCTATTACTGATAGTATTACTTTGTGTTTTGAAGATTCTCCATTCCCTGGTAAGCCTCCCATCTGTCCTGCCCTTCTTTGTTCTTATGTTCCAGACATCCTCCAGCTTTAGACTGGGTAACTAACTAAAACAGAGGAGAATATTACCCTGCTCTGTAAGAAACAACTGTTATGGCTATCGTTTTGTTAACACACTCCTTACTCTCATGACTTTTTGTTCCTGTTATATTCTTCACCACTTCGTTTCTTTATCAAACGTCGCGTCTTAATGTCATAGTTAAAGCGCGTCCCTGGTCTTGCAAGCTACCATACTCAGGCTCGGTATCCGATGACGCTAGTTATTCCACGGCCGCACTTTGATACATGACTACCTAGTTAGTCCCAGAGATCTGAACGCTGCACACTGCATCTGCACGAATCACTACTTTTGGCCTTCCAGTTAAGTACCAAAAGCCAAGCTTTGCGGCAGAACTAGTTAGGCTTAATAAAAGCTGACGAGGACGCTAACGCTGATACCGCATTTGTCTGCTGTTGTGGACATCTGCTCATACGTTCCGGCGCTACTGCCCTAGTTGCCGGCAAAGCGCGCGGGATTGTTGGAGGGAAGGGCAATTTGAGCGGTCAGTCAAGCCTCAAAGGCCACCCCAAGCCATAGCCGAGATACGGGCACCGTGCTTGGGGGCAACACAAGGCCATCGTATCGAGTACGATAGTATTCGAAACAGTCTACGCATTGTAAAAGAGTAACTAGTCAGATGTAGTCAGATGACTATCGCCTTGGTAATCTAATAACAGAAATGCAATGCTGGCAACTGAAAATGGGCTCGGCGGGCTGTGCGGCATATTCAGGTGGAACATTGCTGGGAGTCTGATGATCCACAGGCAACAGGCGGCGGGGCCTTCATTAATGCGTACCATTCGATTGGGCACCAACTGGAAGTGCTGACAGACGGTCCAGAATACCTACATGGGTTGGTTGGATGTGGTTGAGCCGTTGTCGTGTGTCGGCTACTGATATTGCGCGTGCGTGCTGCCGTCTGGGGAACATGCGTCATTCACCGCAATTTCGTATTTTTTTTGGCCAAATATCCTGGCAACTGGGGATGCCTTGGCTGCGAAATGCAGGGTGAGAGAGGAAACAGCGCCGTCTCTTTTCTTCCCCAGACATGGCGCCATTTTAGGTTCCGGGGGATTTGACAGGCGAGCCGGGTGTGCAGCGTGGCCATCCTGGAATGCCACGGAACTCCCTAGTTAGTGATGCGTCATTGGGATGGCATGGGGTAACTATTTGACGGTTGAGGCGTGCCAGTAAAGGAGCAAGACGACAGCCAAACGAACGATGGAGACGGCGATCTTTGGTGCATGAAGCGGGCATGGCGGGCTTGACGGACGATGTTGAAGCTGCAGCCATCATGCATGTGTGGGCAGCTGCCATCAATGGACGAGTAGGGTTTGCAGACGGACTGTGCAGCCGGTATTAGCGGTAATTGAATATTGGTACAATTAGTCAATGAGGGCATCCAAAGACAGACGGGTATGCACATTGGACAGCAGAGGAGAGGCAAGAGGCAAAGAGGGAATCCGGCTGGCTGCCAGCTGGTGCCAGCTGGCAACTGGTGTCGTCCCTCCATCCGTTTGTCAACACTCTGATTCGTGTGGGTGGCGAGTCGCCGTGATGCTTCAACTCGTGCAATCCCACGGCCCCCGTCTTTTGTAGATCGGATTGCCTCCTGCCAACAATGTGGATGATCAGCAGCACCCAAGGCCATAGCCAGACTCCTTTGCCACCCCATCTCTGCCGCGGTCTTGCCAGCCTGCCGCCCGCTCGCCAAACGAACGACATTGGAGGGAAACCAGGGCTCTTGGATACCTTCCCCTACCCCATCAACAGATTGACTGACCAAGCCAGGAACCAGGCAAGAAAGCAAGAAAGCAAGCAAGCAAAGGCTTCTGTCCGCCAATCCACCATCCCACAATCCAGCCGAGTTTGCGGCGAGATCTTTCGACAGCGAGACTGGGGATCAGAGTGTCCCAGGGCGCTAAGCTAATTACAACACTGAACGCCACCAAAAGGTGCTAAGATACCTTGTCCTGGCCCACGCCCTGAGGTGGGCGGCGCCGCCCCAAATCTTCCACTCGTTGCTGAATGAGCACCGCGTCCCAGCTTTCTGGGTCGGTCCTCAAGTCTCGGCCACCTCCTCCCACACCACTGCCAGAGTTATCGGGCCACTGATTTCAATCGCCTCCGCCCGGTCCTCTTGTCCTCGTCAGTCTTTGCCTCCATCACCGCCTCCCCAGCCCGTATTCTTTTTGTCGCAGCCTTCCCGCCGCCTCTTGTACGCCGCCGTACTGCCCTCAGCTTGTACACCATACCGACGAGCCGAACCATCCTGCCACCATAACAAGCCCCGAACACTTTCCGCTCCGACCCCCTTCCGGCCACCCGCCGGGCATGTGCATCACTCGACAACCACGACAACATTGACCGACTCGCCTCTGTGCTCCCGCCTCACCTGACCTTTGTGCACCTTTGTCTGCCAACTTTCGCATCCTCATTCTCCTGCTGCCGCATCTTCTCAAATACACCAACTGCGCCCGCGCCCCCGCGCACCAAACTCACCCATACCCCCGACAGTTCAACAACGCGCCCGCCCTCGTTGAGACTGAGCCCCAGATTAATAAAAGCCGACAACCCCCGTCAATAGCACTTCCTTCCAACAGTACCAGGATATCGGCGTGCCGTGTCGACGCTGCACAAATCGAGAGTTCATATACGTCGTCTTCCGACTATGCGTCCACTCCGGCAACAACACTCCAACACGTTTCCCGGTAATGGACGGCAATTCATCGGCCTAAACTAAAGAGACCTCGCCAAGCGACCGGCCGTCGCAACAGGAAACATGATCGGCCGGCTGCTTAATCTCGGCACCGGCAGTAACGGCGCGGCCAGTTCTCATGATCAAGCGTACAATGGTGGCCCGCGCCCACTACTCTCGCTGGACTCGGTGCAAGAAGACATACATACACGAAATCTTCTCTTCCCCGACGCGCAAGCGCTTTACCAACATCGCAATGATCAAGTCTTTCCATTTTCTACGGCGCCTCCTACGCCATCAGCAGCCTCGGCGAGCGCGTATGACTTCAACGACGAAATCGATTTTGATGTTCGTGATGTTCGCATCCTGATTATGCAAGATAATCTTGGGGCGTCCTCTGCATCCCTCTTATTCGACAGTCATCCTGTGACTGAGGTCGACCGCACGGCATCCAACAACGATGGCCGAAGGAATCCATTATCCCCTCGTAAGGGTAGCGTGAGCCATTCGCGCCCAGTCTCGATTCATACCGAGAGTACCCAATCTCATTTCCGCCAAGGGGCTTTTGATCGACGTGGCTCCATACATAACCGTAATCAGAGTCAGGCCGAAACTGATACCCAGAGATCCTATCGCGAGTATCGGGAAGAATTAGCCACCTTCTCGAGCTGCATTTTTGGCAACTCCGAACTCATGGCCTACAAAGGGACATCTACGAAAGTACACGTCGTCCCTAGCGATACCCGCACGAGTGAGACCGCCTCTAGTATCGGAGATGGTCGCAGTTCCATCGGTCGTTCCAGCATGCGTTCAAGCAAGCTCTCGCAGTCATTCTCGTCGCAAGCCATGTCCCCGACATTTGGCTCAATGCCCCCCACAGCCTCTGCCACACCTCGTCAAAGTGATCGCAAAAAGGTCTTGATCACTCGCCTCTTCCCTGTCAATTTAGCCCTCGAAGAAGTCGAGCCCTGTGCCACGCCGCAGAACCGAAGTACAGAAGAGAATACCGGTTTCCCTTTTCCGCCCACCATGGATGAAGCGGCTGCTCGCAAAAAGAAGAAGCAACCAAAGCAACGGCGCACTCCAATGTATGCTGTTGTTCTCGTTGTTCAGCTCCCTCCCGCGACGTCGCGGATTTCTTCCGCCGCACCCGCCAAATCGACATTCCGCGAGCCCGGCTCGTATAATGAGCAAGAGGTTTACTCATCTTCTTACAATTCTGTGCGGGCTGGTGGAGGTGGCTGGAACATGTTTGGCTCCGGCATGCCCACTGATCCCAATGAGTCGCCATTTGCCTTGGACGTCGAGGATAGGATCGACTCCTTGACACAACATTGGGACATCATCATGCGAACCCTGACGCATCTTCAGTCTCTTTCCGCCACGAGAATACACCAGCTACTGAAGCATGCTGATACTGCATCTCCTGGTCAACAAACACCCATGGTTGCGTACCAGAGCCATTCTATGAGAACTGCAAACATGAATGACAGACGTAGTGCTGAGCCTCCGAGAATGAAACCGGCCAAAAGCACCACTAAGCTGGTCTCCCTTTTGCCCAACTGCCTGGCAAACGATATTGATATTGCTTTGGAAGTTGGGCTTGCAAGAAGCAGAATCGTCATGGGCATAGGTGCTGCGCGTGTTTTTACTGGACAGGGACGCTGGGGCATCTGGCGCGATGAGGCTATCTGGACAGCGAAATGGGCGTCATCACTCAATAAGGGGCCGTTCTTCTACAACGTTCTTACAGGATTCCTTGCCACACATGTGGACTGGCTCTCTGCTCTCTCCAGCCCGTCGCACCGCAGAAAGGCGGCTCTCCAAGCCCGTCATAAGCATGAAGAGGATATGTCCCTACCTGCAAGAACAATCATCATCTCCGATGACAAGATGGCTGCCCGCAGACTGGTATTTCTCCTCGCCGGCTTTCTGCCTGCCAATCAGCAGATGAACGCCCCCCGGCTGCACCGTGCGAGCACGTCGACATCTGTTGGTCCGCTCTCAAACTCTCCTCCAACCTTTGTGATTCCTGTGCTGCGAGAAGAGTCTCTTCGACGGAAGATTAATCGTCGAACCGGGCTAAGAAGAGCATCGCACTCACGTGTGGGGAGCCAGAGCGCAAAAAACTCGACCGTCATCCCCCAACTTGCACAATTCGGCCTGGATAGAAATCACCAGAGACGCGCATCCGATGCTGCATCTATCCGCACCACCAACTTACCCATGGCTGGTAGCGACCTAGTGACCAGGAAAAGTAGCGCTGCCACGACCGCGACCATCACGCAAGAGACGACTACGCCGCATTTCACAAGCCTTCAACGAAGTGATAGCCACTTGCGCCACCGTCCGGGAAGCAGTAGCAGTTTCGCAGCCGACGACTTGAAGCGATCGCTCAAGAGAGGCGAGAGCAATGCAAGCGTGAGCACGACGGTTTCTCGCCCCCCAAGCTCTGGATTAAAATGGGGAAATCTGATGAGTGGCTTCTGGACGGCACGACGAAGGGACTCCTCCGACAGCAATACTGCCAGCCAGACTAGCGAGCTACGGTCGCCCGTTAAGTCAACCTTTCCAAAGACTGACACACTGGCGGAAATGGTACAGGAGTCTGTGGTACTTGAAGAGACTAGCGATCTGCCAAGGGCGCCGTCTCCGCGTGCATCTGTAGATGCCGCACCGACAATGACAAGACAGAGCACCTCCGGTACCAACGTCAAGCAGCAACGGGCGTCTTTTTCGCAAGCGGATCGCACTCCAGATCCCAACGGAGTGTTTGACTCCCCCGTCAAGACCTCGATCAATCCAGACGATGGAATCATCGACGTGGACGTGCCCTTTCCTGACTACATTGCATCGTTTGAATCTGCTATTAGCTCACCTTCTAGCAGCGGCTATCTGTCTACACCGGGATTGCCTGGTAATTTGGACTTCTTTGAGCAATCAGCACAAATTACCATCGATGGCGATACACCGTTGAACGCCGCAGGCTGGCTCAGCCGTTTCCACCCTGATTTTTCACTGCAGGCCATTCCCCTTCAAGATAACCTCGTTGATAAGGTTAAGGCGGCAATGCGTGCTGAGCCTACCCCAGCACCGCTTTCGACTCAGCATGGTGAATTGGATGAACGTTGGGTGGACATAAGCTCCACCATCATGGCTGACACTACCACAAATACTGTCACTCGCCTCGTGTATCGCAGGCTAGTGAAGACTAGAGCAGGGCTCGACCTGCCCTCGTCACAGCCAGTCAGCGCCCACACACCATCCGTTCTGCCTTATGAAACCCAACTGGACGAAGAATGGGTCGAAGAAGTGATTCTCGACGCCGACAAGTCCTTGGTCGAGGCTGTTGAGAAGGTTGTCAGCGCCAACGCCGAGGCCATCAAAGATATGGTGCCGGCTGCGCCCATGCGAGCAACGAGTAATTACGTCAGCAGTGCCGACGTAACTCCCGATTCGCTTTCGGAGACGACAGAGTTGGCGAACCCCTCTGTGGACGTACCCCGTGTACAATGCAAGACTGTTATGCTGTCTGCGCTGGAGGACATTATCCGGGACGTCATTGACCAGCGATATGAAGAGGGTGACGTGCCCATTGTCACAAACTCGAGAAGACGACCCAACCTGCTCCGCGAAGCAGTCAGGTCATGGTTGTTGAACCTCGAGATAGAGTAGCGACTGCTACGTCCACCTGCCACATTTCCCCCCATTCCATTTTACGATAATTTCTATTAGCGTCATACGCTTATTCGCTGCGCGTTCTTTCCCTATACCACTATAATAACTTCGATACCCATATCATCATCAACCGCGTTCTTTTTGTTGGGGGTTCTTTCAAGGCGTCATGGTTGGGATGGTGTGGCCCTGCCAGGCAGGACCTTTTACCTTTTTGCGCCAATACTGCAGAGAAGCATTTCTCCCCCATTCTAGTCATTTGATTCGACGGACCAACGCTGTTTTCTTGCGTCATTTCTGCATTTTTTACGGTGCATGGTGTTTGCTTGGGAAACTACCTTGGGCGAAGGGCCCTTTTTAACGGCCAAGGTTTTGATGGATAGCAGATTTACCCCCTTTTAATGGGCCATATTTTTATACACCTTATTATTTATTCTCTCCTTGTTATGTTTGTGTGCAGCTTATTCAACATTTTATCTGGCATGAGCTTTTCGGAGCGTTGCTGCCCATAGTGGTGCGAAATAGAAAGCAACTAATAGCATTTCCATAATCTGACAGGTTCATCCGAGCTCCTTCTGTTCAAACACGGTCACCAAAGAGAACAATTGTTGAAACGCGACGAAATAGGATGCTTTTATTAACGCCAGTGCTCCCATGTATACTCTATAAACATTTACGATCGCTTCCGCATCGGCCGGGCATTCTTCTCCTTGCGCTTCTGCTTCTCCTCCCTGGCCTTGCGAATGTCGTGAACGCCCTTGATCTCCTTCTTGCTGCCCGCGCCGTCGCGGAAGCGGCCGACGCGCTTCTCGCGGGCCTCGTCGACGCGCTTCTTGCGGACCTGGAAGTCGTCGCGGTACTTGTCGGCGGCCTTGGGCGCCTTTTCCTGCTTGTGCTTGTACCGCGCGCCGCCCTGAGACAGCAGGGCCGCGGCGCCGGCCTTCTCGTCCTCGCCGACGCGCTGCGTGCGGCCCATGCGGTGCGCCTTGCGCCACCTGTCGTAGCGGCCGCTCTGGAACGACGCCGCAATCTTGACGCCGCTCTCGCCCGTCACCATCTTGGCGCCCTTGGAGCCGTCCTCGTCGTTTTGTCGCGCTACGTACTTTTTCGACTTCTTGTCCCACCGCAGGCGCTGCTTGTTGGCCTCACCAAACGACTTGGCCGACTCGTCGTTGCCCAGGTCCATGGTCACATCGCGTGCCGCCTCGATGAAGCTGGACCCGGCACCACCAGAGTGCACGCCGTAACCGCGCTCCTCGGCGACGTTTGTCGTGCGCGGGGTGTAGGTCATGAAGACGTCCGCATCGCGCCAGTCATCCCTGTCCTTCTTAGACTTGCCAGCATTGGAAACGGTAACCTCTAGACCATCGTCTGAGTCGTCGTCCACGGCATCAAGGCCACCATCGTCAACAACGGCCTCGTCAGAATCGTCCATTGTGAGGGCGCCCATTCCATCGTCCTCAATTTCTTCCTGTACTACTGCTTCTGGCCTCCTGCGAGGGGTGATCTTTTTGCGGATTTGCTTCATTACATCAGCCGCTTCATTGGAGGATTTATCGCTCCGGCTAATCTCAAAAATCGTTTCGTTGGGTCGGAAGCCGCTGATTTTTGCCATCATTTCCGCGCGCGCTTTTTCACCACGGTCAACGTCGTTTCCGAAGAGAGGATGCAGTTGAACCCAAGCACCCGACGCCACAACCTCACGAGCTCTCTTGGCACTTTGGCTAGAAGCAGAGTTTCTTGTCTTCAGATACAGCTTCTCTGCCTTGATGGAGACCTTTTGAAGGGCACTGATATCGTCGTTATCGTGTATTACTCGGTTAAACCATTCCACGTGCTCTTCTAGCGTGTTTCTTATCAATGAGCCGACAACCACATCATCAGCATATGATGGCTTCTCTTTCTGCTGCCCAATAACGAGCTGCTTTCCGAGGAATAGCTGCAGGTCAACCAGGTAAGGGGCATCGGTATCGCGAACCAAACTGTAACTCCAACCACGCTGACCTGCACGGGCAGTGCGGCCGACACGATGAACAAAGATTTTAGGTTGCGAGGGAAAGTCGTAGTTAATGACGTTGGCTAGAACGGGAATATCGATACCTCTGGCAGCAACGTCGGTGACTACCAGGATATTGGTCTTGCCGTGGCGAAAGTCTTCAACCTGAATACGTCGTGCTGTTTGATCGAGAGAACCATAGGCATGCGAAACGGCGAAACCGGCCCACTGCAACAGATTGGCGATATATTCGACGTGATGTTTTGTGGCTGTAAACACAATTGTAGAATGTTTGGTGGGTCGCGCGGGACCATCAGGTCCTCTCTTGCGCTTCTTTGAATCTTTCTCGGAGTCATCAGCGTCCTCCGGCTTCCCAACTGGTACTTTGATGACATCATGGAGGATGTGTAGTAGTGAGCCCTCCTTTTCGCCTCCTTTAATGCTAAAGTATGCGCTTTCCAGGTCGGGGGAGACTTTGGTGTCGGCGTCGAGACGCACAAGGCTCGGGTCTTGAAGACCAGCTCGAGCAAACTCGACAAGGGACGTGGGAAGCGTGGCAGAAAAGAGCAGTGTTTGTCTCGAGAGCGGTAGGGCATGAAGAATTTCGGTGAGCTGGGCAGCGAACCCCATTTCGAACAGACGATCGGCTTCGTCAAAGACGACATATTTGATGGAAGATAGATTCAAGCTCATTTCGACCTTTAAATGCAAGAATCGACCAGGAGTGGCAATGACGATGTCTGGATTAGCCGCCATGAAACCAAACTGCTCCTCCAGGCTGTCACCACCAACGAGCAGAACGGCTTTCAGGTCTGTGCCTCTCGAGAGTTCCTTAACAACCTTGAGTGTTTGAATGGCTAATTCACGCGATGGCGACATTATGAGGGCTCGCGATCCGAATTGTGCGCTGTGAGCGCGCAGGCGCTCAATCATGGGAATGACGAAGGCGGCCGTCTTTCCGGAGCCGGTTCTAGCCATGCCAACCACATCTTTTCTGTCGAGGACCAAGGGTATCGTTTTTCGTTGGATGGGCGTCGGGACCGAGAAACCTTTTCGAGCAATCGCTTTGAGAAGATTGGCGTTAATGCCTACAGGGCGGTCAGCCAAAAGTTAAGAGGAAGCAGGCCAGCAGGTCTTACCCATGGCTTGAAAGCCACCACCCTTTTTGACTGTGCGGCCCTTGAGATTTGAAGATTTTCTAAAAGATGCAGCCTGCCTCAGCGCGATAAATGCTTCGTCATCATCCTCGTCGTCTTGGTCATGTCCATTCATGAGACCGTCAAAGTCGAACTCGGCATCGGCAGGTCCATTCTGTTTGCCGTTGGTATCGTCTCCTGGGTAGATGGACCCAAAAATATCCACCTCGGGCTCAGAGGCTGCTGGAGACACTGCGCGTCTAGACATGTCGGCTGGTATTGTGTCTGAACTCCGACTATCGAGAGTTGACGGTAGTTAACCGATGTTCTTCATCCGCTACCACAGCCAAATTTTTTTGGGGGTAGCCTCGGTCGTTATCTTATCGTAGCGGGGTGCATGCTTTGAATGGGGCAGGTGAAGGTGACAAGAATGACAAGAATAGCGCTAGTCACCTAGTACCTATTCGCACCATCATTACCTACTACAAATTAGGTAGGTAGTGATCATCATCTACTGTAGGAAAGGATAAAAAATATAGCACAGTGTTCCAGTTGCCACACGTTTATGGCTATAGATATAACTACAGTATTTTTTTAAAAAAAAAGAGATAGGTGTAATTGTTAGGAAGATTTACTATGATGGGCACAACTGGTCCGCAAATGGCAACATACTAGATGTAGAGGTAATGATCACCGGCATCAATCGTCGAGCTATTCGACTGCAGGGCCCTGGCCCAGCGCTATGCAGTTCTGTAGCAGCTTGCCCGCCTCGTGAAGTAGCTCCCAGCGCGACTGTCCCAGCGAATCCCGCAGCACCATGAGCAGCGCCGTGTTGCCGTTGAAGCCGCGCATGTCCTGCAGCTCTGCTGGCGCGTCGAGGCCGGAGTACACGGAAAGATAGCCGCGCATCTGCGTCCAGCGGTCGCGGGTCGTCGCCGGCTCCGTGGCCGCGCGCGGACTCGGCCCCTCGAGCGCGTAGCCGTAGCACCACACGATGAGCGCCGCAAAGTAGAGTACCCACGGCCGGTTGAGCAAAATGTCGTTGCGGATCTCGTATGGCTGGCCGGGCTGCGGCCGCACCGGCACGTCCTCCCTACGTCCAATCTGCTCTGGCGCGAGCACGAAGCGGAGGAGCTTGAGCGCGTAAAAGGCGGCGTCGCGGGCCTTGGCCGACGGCGCCCAGTCCTCCTTGATGCGCCGCTGCGCGGCTGCGAGCTCGTTGGCGCTGACAGGCCGGCCCAAGAGACGTTTGGCGCCCGCAAAGATTTGGCAGTCGACAATGTCGGCGTGCATGGCCATGTGGGCGAGGTGATGCAGCACGGTGCGGCTCTCAAACAAGGTGTGAGTGTCGGTGTCGATTTCATCAATGCCGTATGGGTCCCGTTGCGGCTCTTGTCCCCTCAGAGACTCGTCAAAGTCCGATTGCCAAAAGTCATATGCACGTGTCAACGCAACTCGCCACTTGTCCCGGGCACCAGGCGTATGCGTCATGCCACTGCCAAGTACATTGGCTTGTAGGTCTCGCTGATTTAGATGGTATGTAACGTTGAGAAGCCCGGAAATGAGGACAGCTCGCACAAAGTAGGTTGTGTAGACTTGCTGCTTATTGAGGGTTCTCTTAAGGCCCTCTAGAAAGGACACAGGCGTCACGCCTTGCGCTGTCAGCTTCTTCTCAACCCTACTGAATTCAGCGCTACTCGTCGCTGTCCAAAGTGACTCGTCACAGGGAAGCGGCAGTCGCATTTCGTGAGCAGCCATGACGGCTGAATGGCCGAACATGGTCGCATGGAGCGAGTCAATCATGAAGGCTGCGCTGGCTACTCGACGTGTTGATTCGTTGGTGATCCATTGCTCCCATTGCTCGTCCGCAGTCTTGGTTGGCATAAACGCGCCTGCGTGTGTTGGTGAATCAGAAGATGATTTTCCTATCAAGCTGCGACCACGTCGCATAAGGGTAATGGTAGTGGCGTGGTGGATGTGCGCTCTTTCGTGCATTTCCCTGGTCGAGCACATCTTCTCATACAGCTCCAAGAAAATGAGCGTTTGAAAGACCCACAGCTTCGCTGGAGGCCGGAAACCCGGGTCCATGAAAACTTCCCACCGCAGATGCGTGACGAGAAAGTTGGAAAGGCGCACTCCCGCCATGGTCACCTCGGTTCCACGCTTCTTGTCCAAGCACGCAGCCCCGGTGGCCATGATTGCCAAGAGAAGAATAGCAGGCGTCTTGTCAGCAGCAAACGTGGGTTTGTGCAAAATTGGCATCTGCGCGTTAAAGTGCTTCCAGAATGAGCCGATATAAGCCTGCATCATTCGCTTGCTCAGCATATGATCACTTCTACTTCTGTCACCAGAAATGATGGAATCTCTCGTATGGCGTAACTCGTCGCTATCGTTTCCATGGAACCGATCTTTAATGTAATCGAACAGTTCTTGGCTCCTGGCGTCGGACATGCTAGCTTCCGGCATATTTGGTTCCAGCAGGTTGTATACCGACATAATCTGCTGCGGGCCGATTTGTTGGATCGGGCCCGACCGACTCACAAGATAGGCGTTGTTGTTCGGGTACTGAGCATGGCTAAGATCTCCATAGCTGCAATCGCGGTTAGCGCTCCTCCTCACAAGGCAGATGGTCACAGTACTTACTTCATTGCTGCCTGCGGTAACGCATTGTTTCCAGCACCAGAAGTGTTGGGCGCCGAATCAAATAAATAGGCCATAAAATCCTCAGGTATCCCGCCAGTGGGGGATTTATGCAGGCCAGCATCGACACTAAATACTGGCCCAGCATCTCCGATGGGCATGTGATCATACAGATCCATCTGGTCTGTTACAGCCGGATCCTCGAGAGAAATATTATGCGCTCCTGGCGCTGGTGTGTAATTTGTTGCTGATAAGCCGTAGCCCATGTCAACTTGGTGCTGGTTGTGACGAGCAAGGTTTTGAAGAGGTGTTTGTCCCTCGCCGGCTCCAGCGGCGGCACTGGCAACGGCCATGTGAGATGCCGTATCGCTACTGCCGAACTGCCTCGTAGCCTCGACGCCCATTCCGTATGCACCGTTTCCAGACGGCGAATGAGCTGGGTGAGTAAACACCGGCCGGTGCATGGCTGCTTCTGGCGTCAGCGGTGAGAGCGAGCGAGCTGCGGTGACACTCGGGTCGCTGAGATGGGTATCTTTTGCGATGTGTCTGTCTATGTGACGCTTGAGCAAGTCGGGGCGGACAAAAGTGCGACTGCAGTCAGCATAGTCGCAACGGAATGTCTGGGGTGAGTTGTGGTTGAGCTGATGGCGTTGACTGGGAGGCAGTGTTAGGTGAGACAGATTAACGAGTAATTGACAGCCTTACAGATGTTCTGCGCGTGAGTACACCTTGCCGCATTCATCGATTTCGCAGGTAAATCTTTTCTCGAGGCCTTTCCGGCTCTTCCTCTTGCGCTTCGTTGCATGACCAGGGCTGGTCAAGCCATTGTGGGGGCTCACTGAGGCAGCAAGGTCAGACATGTTCATCAACAATGATGCTGGATTTGTGCATCATCATTTGCAGGGTCGCATTGCGCATCATTTGATGGCGACAGATCTATGACTGCCGGAATGGATGGGACACGAGGGTGAGTGGTTGCTTAGCCGGGCGGGCCAAAAGACTGAGAACGTCGGAACAGCGGATTCACCAGATACGTGTATCCTTGCTGGAGATGCAAGTCTCGTCCCGGGTTTCAACAGCTCTACAGAGAAATGCAAGTCCCAAGAGCAGCGAGAAGGCGCCAGGGTGGCGATGAGGCTGGTCGGTGACGACAGCGGAAGATGTCCGAGGAGCAGGTGAAGCCTCGATTGCGGGACAGACGGCACGATCTAGAGCTAGTGAGTCGAATATTGGTTCCGTGAGAACCGGGCGCAGACCGTTTTGCTTGCGTGTGTTGAAGTTGATCTTGGGTTCAAGGTCTGTAGAGCTCAAGAGCAAAGAAAGGCTGAAGCTCAAGTCTGGTTCTGAAAAGACATGGGGGCGCACCCACTAGCGAGTTGTGGAGACGGCGGACTGCCGGTTGGCAGTTAGTTGCCCTTGATAATTATTATGCGAGATGTGTTGCGACGGTGGCGAGGTGGTTGGACCGGGGCTGTATTAGCGAATGAAAATGAGGATGATGTAGCTTTTAAAGACGGACATTTGCGTCCTAGCGTCCATTTGTGATGGCCATTATATCGCTGCCTCTTATACGTATGTACCTTAGTAGGAATCTATGGAGTTGGCTTCGTTATTCGTACAGGCTCTGAGACCTTGACCTATGAGACCCGGACCACCGAATCGCGCGGCCCCACCAAAGACTCAGAGGCACCTAAGCGCCGGCGGGCTACGGGTCGCGGGTTGCCTGCAGCTTGGGGAAACGGTTGGAGATGGCAGATGCGGGGTATATATAATATACGGCGCCAGAGACACTCAGCCATGTCTTGGTTTATAAGGGCGCGTCTGACTGCTAGTTATCGGCATCTGTCTTCGCATTAATAAGACTACCACTATATATTATGTGGGTGGTTGCCTCTTCATCTAGGTACTCAAATCGTACCAGCATGTAGACTCGAATAGAAAATCGACTCGACTCGACGGAACCCCTCGCATGTAACATTTAATCAGCAGAATACCGGCATTTTTTTTTTTTTTTTAATTTTTAAAATTGGTTAACAATACCTTGCACCCAATACAAATAGATACCATGAAGTGACATGCCCACAGGATGCGGGGAACCAACAGAGACACCTTTCAATGGGTAGGCAGGTAGGCAAGTACTTGGCCAGCTGTCTCCGAGGCGACTTGGTACGTATGCTGTCGAGATTTGCAAATAATCTTCCGTGTCTACAGAGAGTATAATATTTTTTTCGAAGGGCTTGTAGACTTGAACGGCTTCATACTGCGCAGCCCCGTCGAGGTATACCCCCCACCCCCATCGAGTCATAAGCCCACAAAAGATACAGTGGGGCAACCTACCTACCTATTCTTATAGTGCCCTTCAATTTAGGTACCTTTTTCTAAACTCACAGGCCAGTCAGTTACCCGCCCTCCAGCCTACAGCCAGCCTTCCGAGCACTCTCTCCTCGCTTCCCTTCCTCCTCAACAGCACAACTGGCAAACACCACCAACATCACGAACCATGCCTCCCAAAACGGCTGCCCGAGGGCAGGACGACAAGCTGGACGGCCCTGTTACAAAAGAACGCCCCTCAGCATCCTCCACAAAGATGCGCCGCAACGCCAGCCAGACCAGCAACAGCCAGGCTCGCGAACCGCTCACCAATGTGCCAACCTCGGCGCCGACACAAGGTCTTTCCGAGCCCGCACCTCCTACAGTAAGCTCTTTTGTCCTCCCCCGAGGCTCCGAAACCTCTGCTCGTGACCAGCTGTGCCTTGCATCATCACTACCGACGCTGACATTGCCTCCCCTGTGTCGCCAGATCCCATGGGCCTCCCTCGAGCGAGACGCCCTGCACGCCTACCGACGAGAACACGAATTGCCCTCCGCGACGTCCTTTATCAGCACATTCCATGAATATATCCTCTCAGAAAGAGCCGGCATCGGCCTATACTCACCCACCATGGTACGCAAGCGAAAGGCCCGTCGACAGAATAAAGAACACCTGGCTCTCGCCGTGCGCAAGCACTTTAATGGCGTCGGCATTCAAGAGAACGACGTTATTGTCGATTTTATCTGCAAAATTCGCCACAGCAAGTCCGTCAAGGTAGTCGGGCTTAGCAAGAACGAGGCTTTGTTTGCCGACTAGACGAACCGAGCCAATTCACGATTCACGACACGGCGTTTCCAGTGATTTTTTATACCTGGCATTGGGATTTGCGATAACTCTACTCGGAAGCATGGCAGCAATGATACTCATTCTTATTCGATTTTTCAATTTCTACTAGTCTAGCGAGAGGCGACATCGCTTCTGTCGCACAACTGCTGATTTTGGCAGCTGGATGTTTATTTTACGGCGTTGTGGATCTGCCAACCTCTCTGATTGTCACTCCTGCACATTTTACTATCTGGTACATGGTAAACTCGGCTAGAAGATCGTGCCTTGCATTTTTCGTAAACATTGATTCTTTCATATAACTTTTTATCTATGTTCTTATGTTTAACCACCTTGTGTCTCGCCTGAACCAATAAACAGCATCCTTGCCATTTCGGCGCGGTATCGGTCGGCTTATGACGGCATTCACGCCTGAGGCAGCTTGGCCCGGTTTAAGACCGGCTAAAAAAGTCGAGTCCCTCCAACCAACGAGAACCTCCTAGAACCACACCGAGGTCGCTGTACCCAACCTCATCTTGCCATCTATTCTCTCGATCGTGCTTCTGGTAAATCAAATGAATTGCCATCAATCGTTATGAACTCGAGCATTTTGCTGAAATCCACGGCGCCGGCGCGCGCCCTGGCGCACAACGCAGCGTCCGCTTGCAAGATTGCTGGCCCCTTGAAGAGATGCGCCAGAATTCACACTGCGCCGTCGCGCGCAACCTCGCCATCGGCCAAGCTGCCCGGCGCCAAAAGCACCAATTTACCTTCACTATCACGCGTATGTGGTCGCCAGAAGAATCTTGCAGTCGGTGGCTATGGGTGCTAATTTGCCCATCTAGAACTTCCATACGACGAACAGGCTTTCTTCCAAAGATCCGTACAAGGCCCTCGGCGTCGATAAAAGCGCATCCGCTGCCGAAATAAAAAAAGCATACTATGGCCTTGCAAAAAAGTATCACCCCGACACAAATAAGGACGACTCCGCCAAGGATCGGTTTGGCGATATTCAATCCGCCTACGAAATTCTATCCGACCCTAAGAAGAAGGAACAATTCGACCAGTTCGGGGCCGCCGGCTTCGACCCAAATGGTAATCCTGCCGGCGGTGATCCCTTTGGCGGAGCAGGCAACCCCTTCCATGGCTTCGGTGGCGGTGGTCAAGGTGGCTTCGGTGGCGGCTTCAACTTCGACGATATATTCTCCGCCTTTACAGGTGGTCAGGGCGGCGGACGGCGCGGCGGGCGCTCGAATCCTTTTCAACAAGAGATTCTCGTTGGAGAAAACATTGAAGTACAGGCTAGCATCACATTCATGGAAGCCGCCAAGGGCACAAGCAAATCCATCTCCATCACACCAACCGTCGAATGCAGCCCCTGTGCGGGGAGCGGCCTCAAAAGCGGAACCCAGCGCGCGCCTTGTAAAGCTTGCAACGGTACAGGAACGCGTCTTCATTTTATGCAGGGTGGCTTCCAGATGGCTTCCACCTGCGGTACTTGCGAAGGCTCCGGCTCGACTATTCCCAAGGGCTCCGAATGCAAGACCTGCTCTGGCCATGGTGTAGTCCGCGAACGCAAGACCATCACCGTTGACATCCCCGCCGGTATAGAGGACGGCATGCGGCTCCGCGTCGATGGCGCGGGTGATGCGCCTGCGACTGGTCGATCCGCGGACCCCAACGCCCGCACACAGCGCGGCGACCTATACGTATTTGTTCGCGTTGCCAAGGACCCCAAGTTTACGAGAGAAGGCTCCAACATTCTTCATACCGCCAGCATCCCCTTGACAACGGCCCTCTTGGGTGGCCAGGTTTCCATCCCCACACTCGATGGCACTGTCAACGTCAAGGTCGCGACGGGCACCAACACAGGCGACAAGATCACGCTCTCCGGCATGGGCATGAAGCGCCTGGGATCCCGACGGGGCGGCTCTGGCGATCTGCGCGTCGAGTTCCGCGTCAACATGCCCAAGTACCTCAGCGCCAACCAGCGCACCATTGTGGAGATGCTGGCCGATGAAATGGACGACAAGACCGCGCGACGAGTCATGAATGTCTCGCCTTCGAGGTGAGCCTTTCCCACGTTGCGTTGGCCTCAACTTGACTTGCTAATCTCGATAGAAATGCGCCCCCTACTGACGATGTGGCCTCCAACGAAAACGAAGGCTTCCTGAAGTCGGTATGGCATAAGATGACCCACCACCCGGCGCATCAGAACAAGCCCGGCGGCGAGACGGGTTCTTCTACTAATGAGTCGTCGACAAAAACGAGCGACGTCGAAGATGAGAAGAAAAAGTCAGATTCTGCCTGATCCGGCTACTAAACCTTGTACCATATTTGAGCGGACTCTTGCCCGCGCAGGTCCTATCCTGGTCACCGGACCTGCAATTTCTCTTGCATTCACAAAGGTGTTTTATAAAAGACGGTATTTGTTTCTTATTGAAAGAGAGGGGAAGACACAGACAGGCATGGGGATGTATAAAAAGGCGTTTTGTTTCCGCTGCAGGCGTACAACTATGCTGGCCCTGTAGCCACGGAGAGCTATGGGGCTGGCAGTTATGTGTTGGGCGGAAAAGCGCGAGGAGGCGCGCCGTTTGTGCTAATAGAGCAAATGTTGAATTGTATATGGAGAGATCATTCTATCTAGTTGGAGACAATCCCCCCCTTCTTCTAATACTGCTTTTCAAGTGATGCACATCCCTGCCTTGGACGGTTCGTAGTAGTTAAACCGCTACCTCCCTCGCGAGGATACAACGAGCCTCTGGTTCTGTCTTTGGGTATATGATGTCGTAATTCTTTTCCTTTCGATGCCTCGGCCTCCACACGCATGTTCTAGCCAATGGGCTTCATCTTTTTCTTCTTCTTCTTCTTGTCCGGCTCGGCACCACCACTACCAGCAGCAGCTCCGCCGCTGCCGCCAGCCTTGCCCCCCTTGTGAAACTGTCGCCAGTTGGTGATGCGGTCATCGCGGGTGGCCTCCCAGTCCTGCTCGTGCTGGCGCTTGCGCTTGCGCACATCGGCCTCGTCGTCCTGGCGGCGCTGCTCGCGGCCCTCCTCCTGCATCTGCGCGCGCAGCTGGCGCTGGCGGCGGCGCTCATTGTCCACGAGCACCTCGGTCGCCTTGTCGCGCCACCGCCGCGCAAAGTCGTCCGTCTTGAGCTCCTCGCTGTCCACCGTCAGCTTGCGCTCGCGCAGCAGCAGCATGCGCGCGTCGGCGATGGCCTCGTCGAGCCGCTCCCGGTGCTTCTCATCCATGAGCTCCACCTGCGCCTTCTTGAGCCGGTCAAACGCCTCGGGCGCCTGTGGGTTCTTGCACTTGTCGGGGTGGATCATCAGCGACTTTTTGCGGTACGTGATCTTGATGTCGGATTCGGGGACGCCGGGCTGAAGGTCGAGGATCGCGTACCTGCAAGGGCCATGGTCAGTGGGGGGGCTGCGCTCGGGGAAAGACGGCGAAATAGGGAGCTCTTACGCATTCAGCTTGAAGGCTTTCAATATTCTGTCAATTTCCGCATCCTGGCGATAGCTGGTTAGCGATGCCGGAGGTCGCGCGACACAGGTGGATGGACGGCTGGCCGACTAACCTTGTCCCATTCCTTCGCCTCCGTCTCGAGCGCATCGAGCGCGGCCTTGTCTTCCTTGTCCTGATCGGTCGACATTGTCTACTTCGATGCGACAGACGATCGCAGCGTACTGCCGGCCGACTTGTTGGACGTTGATTGATGTTGGCAAAGGACAAAGCGGGTCTGCGATGGCAGGCAGGTCAACTTCCAGTGGCGGTTTTTATACTGGAGCGTGCAGGCGATGAAAGAAAATGGCGAATGCTAAAGATATCTTGAACTATAATACGAAAAACAAACGTAACGGCTAAGATGAGAACTACTGACGCTAGAAAAAAAAAGACATTTTTAGAGAATTGAGTTTATTGTCAAATTGCCAGTATCATAGTCTGTTGATGACACGCTTGAATTACACTATCACAGGTTCATATACCTCAGTACAAGAGGATGGACAATGATTACTATTATTATTTAATACGGAAACACTACTCAAGGGAACTATTCACGTAGACGATTCGTAGACCTGGAGGGTAAGTTGAAACGTAATTCTCAGTGTAGCGAGTTGAAAGATGTAATTGATCCTTTCATTTTACACCAGATCCAACTTTCGCCTGCCCGATTTTGCTAGTCTGGGCTCTACTCGCAAGCCGGGTGCGCCACTGGAGAAGTATCACTATTATGATGCGGCTGCGGCTCTGCAAGTTGCCACGGACGAGGACTTCCTCGCGCTCGCGCGGGAGCTTTCCACGAAGCCGGGCTTTTTTCCAACGTCCTCATTCCATCCGCGCCCCATGACGCTGAGACAGCGACGGGAGCCGCGCTTGAACTCGATCAACGCTTGGGCGGCGACATCAACAAGTCTTCCGATACCCCGTATCTCGTCCCAGAGTTTGACGAGGCCTACACGCATTTCAACCCGCATCAGCCACAGCATCTGATTTTATCCCCCGATCATCTGAATCGCTCGCATCACAGTACGATTCCACTGGCCTACGATGTCTGCCGAACCTCCATATTATTAGTAAATAAAAAGTGGATTATGTATCGCTTAACACTACTAAATACTATAACCCCTACTAATTTTTAGTAGATTTTATAGGGTCAACATCCTAGAAATAGTAGGCTATACCTATAAGTATAATTTTATAATAGTTATATTTAATTATAAGAAAATAGGAAATTATATAAACCCCCCTTAAACTTTTTATAAACTTTTTAATTATATTTATTTAATAGCTTTAAATATAGTATTTATTATACTTTATATATCTTAATTATTCTAGATTTTAATATCTTTATTATCTTTATTAATACCTAGTATAAAGCTATTATTAATAGTATTATTAAATATTTTCGACCGATTCCACCTGGCCATCGACGCATCTACCGGCTGGCGCATAGACGAGACAAACAACCACACCTCCTGATTCGAAACGGCCGAACCCCCCTCATCACACCCGCCGAAACGCATCGACATTGGCCACGACTACGTGATGGGTTGTCAATAGAAAGCCCCGCTCCCAGCCCCATTCGATAAGCTCTCGCCACTACCTCTTCCTTTGTCGTCTCTGATACACCAAGCTCAGACCGACGACACAACCATGCCCGCGTACAACGGCGGGCTGCCGTCGCAGACGCGCGACTCGCTCGAGCTCGCCTCTCTCGCCTCCTCCAGCGTCATGCACGACAACGGCGGCGGCACCGCCGCCTCCACATCCTCGGAACTGTCCTCGCGGCCCAGCATCTCCTCCTCGCGACGCCTCTCCCTTGTCGAGGAGGAGGACCCCTTTGACCACGACAACCCCGCTGCGCGCGGCGCCGCCGACACGCGCCTCGGCCGCTCCTATTCTACCTCGTCCACGTTTGACTTTGCCGCCAACCTGTTTCCGCTGTCGTCGACGGCGGCCGGCGTGGGCGGGTACGCGCCCATCGGCGCGCCGACGTCGGGGCGTTCCCGCGGCGGCCTCGGCGGGGGCGCGCTCGAAAAACACAAGACGCTCACCTACCTCAACGGGCTGTCCCTGATTGTCGGCCTCATCATCGGGTCCGGCATCTTCTCTTCGCCCAGCCAGGTCAGCTCGCGCGTCGGGTCCGCGGGCGCTGGCCTCGTTGTCTGGGTTGTCGCTGGCGTTCTGGCCTGGACGGGCGGCGCCTCGTACGCGGAGCTCGGCGGCGCCATTCCCCTCAACGGCGGCGCGCAAGTCTACCTCGCCAAGACCTTTGGCGAGCTGGCCGGCTTCCTCTTCACGTGGTCGGCCGTACTGGTGCTCAAACCCGGCAGCGCGGCCATCATCTCCATCATCATGGGCGAGTACCTCGTGCGCGCCGTGATTGGGGCCGAGGCCGAGACCATCAGCCCCTGGGTGAGCAAGGCAGTCGCGCTCGTCGGCATCATGACCGTGACGATGCTCAACTGCGTCTCCACGCGCGTCGGGACGAGGATCAACGACATGCTCATGTTTCTCAAGTTTGTGGCGCTTCTCTTTATTACCATTACAGGTATTGCGGTAGCGATTACGGGACGTACTCTGACCGGTGAACCTACGCTCGATTGGAAAGGGCATGATTGGTTCGAGGGCACTACGAGTGACTTGTCGGCTTGGGCTCTCGCCTTGTATGCTGGTCTCTGGGCCTTTGACGGATGGGACAACGTAGGCGCTCACGCTTCGCAATCTGCTCCATCAAGTATATATGCTAACCTTTACTCTCGGCCATAGACCAACTACGTTGTCGGTGAATTCCGCAATCCCAGCCGCGACCTTCCGCGCGTCATCCACACCGCCATGCCGCTCGTCATTCTCTCCTACGTTCTCGCCAACCTGGCTTACTTCCTGGTGCTGCCGCTGCCAGCCATCAACGGCTCTAACACTGTCGCCGTGCTTTTCGGGTCTCGCGTGTTCGGCCCCGCCGGCGCCCTCGTCATCGCCCTCATCGTGAGCTTCAGCTGCTTTGGCGCCCTCAACTCATCCACCTTTACCGCCGGCCGTCTGACCTACGTCGCGGGCAAGGAGGGCTACATCCCGACCGTCTTTGGTCGCATCGGATTCGGCGACCGCCGCCTCGAAGACGGTCTTGCGACGCAACGCACCCGCTCCTGGCTGACCAAGAAGCTCCGCAGCTGGGTCGGCGACGAGGACACGGGGCTCTTTTACACGCCGGTCTACGCACTACTCCTCAACTGCTCCATCACTGCGGTGTACTGCGTCGTCGGCGAGTTTTCTACGTTGGTTACGTTTTACGGCGTCGCGGGCTACACCTTTTACTTCCTGACCGTGCTCGGCCTTATCGTGCTGCGCGTGGCTGAGCCCCAGCTTGACCGCCCCTACAGAACCTGGATCACCACGCCCATCATCTTTTGCTGCGTCAGCCTCTTCCTGCTCAGTCGTGCCGTCTTTGCCCAGCCCCTGCAGACGCTGCTTGTTGTTGGCTTCGTGTTGGCGGGTATACCGGTGTATTTTCTACGCGTGCGTGGGCGGGAGCGCAAGAACATGGGCGACCACGGCAAGAAGTGGTGGCAGATTTGGAAATAAATAGGGCCTTGAACAGGACGTTTGGGCGTACACTTACCAAAACATGGCCCACGATTAAACTTGGGGGTTGTGGTGTTTTTTTCTGTATTATTTCTTGTATTGAGCCTGTTGGAAAATGACGATTCAAACAACATAGCATGGACGGGCGAATGAAACTGCCCGGGCGGGCGTTGGGGACTTCAGCTACATACACTGCTTGTATACCGCATTTGGGTACATATTACAATATTAATTCAACAACGTCGATACCAGTTTTACGATATAGAAACGAACTCCCCGAAAAGACATCACCAGCCACTTGAGGAGGATCAGAACAAGGTACACGCCAAACTTGATAGGATGTATTGCTAACTTCTCCTATAGATATACACAGCCGGTGTCCAGGATCATATCGGTACGCCAAACTGGTGAACAAGAAGACACTTCATTACGTATTGTTCTCCACCAAATCAAGACGCATTTACTTGCGCTGGCCGTAGGCCTTGGTGGCGTAGTCGCCCTTGTGGACGATGAGGTCCTCGGGGCGGTAGTCCTCCTTGCCGGAGAAGTAGCTGGTGAGGATGGCCTTGGTACCGTCGGCGTAGCGCTTCTGGGCGTCGAGCGAGGTGCCAGACATGTGGGGGACCATGGCGTTGCCGCCGCCAAAGGGGTTCTTGGCGGTGCGGAGCGGGTGGTCCTTGGGGGCGGGCTGGGGGAACCAGACGTCGCCTCCGTAGCCGGCGAGGTGGCCGGACTTGAGGGCGTCGGCTACATCCTCCTTGACGACGATGGCGCCGCGAGCGGTGTTGATGAGGTACGAGCCTGTGCGTGTGTGTGTTAGTCTTGTGTACATGCCGGCGCAGCGCGTGGTATGGATTTGATTTGGGGGGCAACACACCCTTCTTCATCTTGCTAATCAGCTCCTTGTTGAACAGGCCCTTTGTCTTTTCGTGCAGCGGGCAGTTGATGGTGACAATGTCGCACTGGGCGAGCAGCTCCTCGAGGGTGTCGACGCGGCGGCAGCCAATCTCCTTTTCCTTGTCGGCGCTGAGCGGCTGGTAGTCGTAGTAGAGCAGCTCCTTGCAGTCAAAGGGCTTGAGGCGGCGCAGGACGCGCTCGCCAATGCGGCCGACGGCGACGGTGCCGACGACCTTGTCCTCGAGGTCGTACTCCTGCTTGGCGACGGCGGCGACGTCCCAGTCGCCGCGCTCGACCTGCTCGTGCGCGGGCACAAAGTTGCGGATGAGGACGAGGATGGTCATGACGACGTGCTCGGCCACGGAGACGACATTGCTGCCCGTGACCTCGGCGACGGTCACGCCGCCGTTGGTCGCGTTGGCCGCGTTAAGGTCGACGTGGTCGGAGCCAATGCCGGCCGTGACGGCGAGCTTGAGCTTCTTGGCCTTGGCGAGGCGCTCAGCGGTGAGGTAGCCGGGGTGGAAGCTAGGGTCGCATTTGAGATTAGTGAGGGTTTTTTTGTGGGAGGGCAGAAGAAGGCGGGTATATGGGAAAGCTCACGGAGTCGTGATGATGACTTCGGCGTCGACGAGCTCCTGGTCAAACTTGGAGTTTTCGCCCTCCTTGTCCGAGGTGGTGACGAGGGTGTGGCCCTGGTCCTCGAGCCACTTGCGGAGGCCGAGCTCGTTTTCGGTGGTACCGAGAAGCTCAGGAACCTAGTTTGATTGATCAGACATGTTAGTATGTTTTTTGTTAATCTGCGAACCCAGGCCAGGTCTAAGAATAGCGTCGTTGATCTGGAGTTCCCCCGCACATCGGGGGTTGTCAAGACTCGATCACTAGCGGAGCGCTAACAACATTATAGGCTGATGGGAAAAACAACAAATCCTTGACGTAACCGTCTTTATCATTTGCTTGTTTTCTCGTTGCCCATTGATGATGCTGAGCGCTGCAGACTAGAGAGAAGACGACGACGCCCTTCCTAGGCAAGTCCGATTGCAGGTTGCAGACTGCAATAAAGAGAGGGCGGGGAGACGAGACGAACCTGCTCGGCGTGCTTGCCGCCGTCGTAGAGAACAAGAAGAACTTTGACCTTTTCGCGGGCAGTGGTCAGCGCACGAAACAAACCAGGGACGAAGCCGCCCGGCGCGCGCCCCGGAGGTGCGGCTCCTCGCTTGCCAAAGCCGGGCGCCGTGGCGGCGACGGCGTGTCGGAGGGCAGGCGAGGTAGCGCGCGTGTGGAAGAGCGCCGGGCGGGAAGCTGCCAGAGGCAGAGAACGGGAAAGAGGGCGAAAAGATACCATTTTGACGTTTTTGAAAAGTCTACTGTAGAGAAGATTCGAACGGGGGAGGGGAGCTTCCCTTTTATAAAGGTATGTTGTAGGTTTAGGCGGCTTGGAGGTGCGCTAGTACTACCGTATTTGGGAAGTTGTATAAGAGGAGTAATTGGTATGTGTCAGAGGATGATGATGCGGAATGAAAGGAGGGGGAGGAAAGGAATCGTTCGACAGCCTCGAGCGAGCAACGCCACGTCTTTATACGTATGCTGAATACTGTTGTCTTGCGGGCAACTCTGGCTCTTACCCCTCCTTTACGACGGAGACACCCCCTTTCGTGCCTCGTCCAATCTCGAATGTGCTACACGAACTGACTTGCCTCGAGAGGAGGGAGGGAGGGAAACGTCATGGCCTAACGGATGACGGCCCATTTGCCCGGGGTGTGGTCGCACTACGGAGAGGCGAGACTCGCAGCTTGTTCGGCATGTCCACTTTTTGCTTCCTGGAGACGGACAAGAAGCCCGGCGACAAGAAGAAGAAAAGGAGGGGACCTTGCTCCCTGTCGGCGGTGCTTGGGAAGGGCCGCTGTCGTCGTTGGCGCAACTCTACTAGCTGGGCCCCCGTCGTCGTCGAGCTTGTTAGTGGTGTGAGCAATACCGAAGCCCGAGATAGTTCCATCCCGCCAATCCCGCCGCCAACCCCTCCCCTCTCCCACCATGGAGCTGAGAAAAGAACTGGGCTGGGCTCAGCAATGCAATTTTGCCTAACCCTTGTGGCTTGCAGCAGGCAACTTTCTGTGCTGTCCGTTGCTACCAGGCGTCGGGTTCTACTAACGTAATAATAAGAAGCGGGCTTGCAGATTTGAACCATCGAATGGCACAGCCACCTAAAGGATCAACAGTTCTGGAGCCCATCGATCGAGCGGGGTAGCTCCAAGCTAGTTGGAGCGCATCAGTGTAACTGACTAACGGATTGAGAGAGCTACAACAAGTCGAGGAGGAGGAGGAGCGAGACAGGGCACCAAGCTGGCGCGTGGCGTGCTTTCTCAACCTCTGCCTGATTCTGCGGGCGGCCAGGCAGGATTCGGCGCTTCCCAGTCCATCAAGTCGAAACAAAGGCCCATTGAAAATCCCAATAGTCGCTGCCCCGCCCCTTCTCGGGGTACATACGGCATGTACTAGGCCGCTCTCCCCCCGAGAACTCTCCGGCGGGGACACGGCGCTGATGCAGCCGCCTGCTTGCCGACATCACCAGACCATAAAGATCGACCCCCTTTCCTTCCGGGATATCCACTGCTCCATTTCTTTCACTGGAACGTGGAACGGCGGGCATATAGATGCGCAATCCCGAGTTTGGCGGCCGGTCGCCTTCCGAGCTGCCGAGCGCGTGGACAGCAAAAAAGTCGACTGAACAGTCTTTGCAGTCCGAGTTTCAATCTCGTGAAGACGATTGTTTCATGTTTTTTTTTCCACTACTTCTTTTTCTGTTTCTCCCCGTTCTAGAGCGAGACTGGGCATCAACCCTTTTTTCGACAGCGGCCGAGTTCCACTGAAGAACTTTACTTGCGGCGGCACTAACACGGCCCCGTTGGCGTTGGGCCAGCACCAGCCAGCAATCTTCATGCGGGCTTGCAATGGACTACAACGCCCGTGAGTTACGTTGGAAGCAGTGTGGGTGGAATTTCTGGCCAAAATGTGCAAGTGACCGAGAGAATCCGTCTGCCGGGGGAAGCAGACGAACGTAGGTACAAAAAAACATGGGCTGCTGTCCAAACTGCCGACAGGCAAGGGATCCTGGCCAAGGCTACCACCTAGATGCCTGAGCTGTAAGAGGATGCATGCATTGCTGTTGCCTCATAATGCTAGCAAGGCTGGGCATAGGAGGGGTGTGTGTGACTCGAAGCTGGGCCGCACAGGTGCAGCGTGGCTGAGTCGGCGCGATATGCCGCTCTAGCGAGCGCGGCCACGACCGCCGGGCTCCGGGGCCATGATGCGCCGATGGCGGGCCCGAGTCGCGGTCAACAGCGCAGCGAGAGCGGGGAAAATAAAACATAACATATAGGCCCTTGAAGCTCTGCAGGCTAGGGTCTAAGAGGAATCGTCGTTTCGAAATTAAGCAACAATGCTAAACGATTCCCGACGCGTCCGCCGACCGAGAAATAATACCCCGTCCAACGAGATCCCAACCACCGTCAATAGGCATCGACTATCGAGACAGACTTTTGATTTGAAACAGCGGACTGCACGGCGTTAATTGCACACAGGTCCTTTAATTTCCCGACGGACAAGAATAAGCTGAGATTATAGCTATACATAATATTGTTACACCAAGTCGCACAAGTTCTTCGGTTGGTTATACAGAATAGGCCCTAGGCGAGCGTCTTTGTTCGATGCAAAAGACTGGGCAGGTCTGAGAGGCTCTTCAGCCCCTTGAGCCGCTGATTCGACCACAGCGCAAAGCCCGCCTGCCGGAGCAGCGCAATATCCAGCCCCTGCGCGCCGCCTCCGAGCTCCGCGCAGGCAACACCGCCAGCACCTCCGGCTCCCGGCCGCGCGCTCTCATAGTACTGCATCACCGCCGACGCAAACACCAGCTTCCTGCGGTCTCCGAGCGCCGGCACCGGCGCCTCCGCACCACCCCGGCGCACCACCTCTCCGTCCTTCTGCGCCGCCACGGCCGTCGTCGGGCACAGCACGCCCTGGTTGACGCGCGTGGCGAACTCGTGGCCGTGCCGCCGCCGCAGATGGTCGAGCACGGTCGCGTACTCGTGCTTCTCCGGGTGCGGCACGTCCGGGTAGTAGCAGTCGTGGTGAGCGGCGGCATGGTAGAAGAAGCGCTCGCCGGCGCAGTCGCCGCCGGGCCAGTGCTGGCTGAACCGGCTCACCTGCAGCCCGAGCCACCAGTCGTCCTCGGGCGGCG
>NW_006271970.1:3547382-3602559 GCF_000225605.1 Cordyceps militaris CM01
CGCCCGCACGCACCGCTGCTCCTCGCTCCACAGCGGCGGCGGCAGCCGGCTGCGCTCGTCGTCGCCGGCGTCGTCGCCGCCGCCGCCCGTCATGCGCGCCAGCTCCTCCAGGTAGGCGTCGAGGCAGTCGAGCGCGAGCATCGTCAGCCGCCGCGCCGTCACCAGGATGCTCCGCACCACGCACGCCTCCACGGCGGCGCGGTCCAGCCGCTTCGGCGCGAACCCGGCCGGCGACGCCTTTTGGCGCGAGCCGTGCCGCAGCGACTCCTCAATCACCTGCCGCCGGAAGGAGGCGATGCCGGGCGCGACCGGCCACGGCGTGTACTCGGTGTACCCCGGTGGGAACGGCCGCGCGCCGCACCGCAGCAGCGCCGTCTGCCGCATCAGCACCTGCACGTGGTCGCACGCGCAGCTGCCACCGGCCAGCACGCGCTCAAAGACGTCGACCGCGCACGTCCCGTGGTCAAAGAGCCGGTACGCCGCTGGCGAGGCCCGCAGGAGGCTGTCGAGCGTGGTGAGGTCGGGCACGTCGGAGAGGATGTGCAGCAGCAGCTCGTAGGGCAGCTTCTCAAATGCCATGATGGGATAGCGCGAGCCGAATGCAGACGATGATGGGGGGTTGGTGAGGAGAGGAGAAAAAAGGGGGCTAGTCTTGAAGTTTGGTGCGTAATAATGGTGAGCTTACATGGGTGCCCTTGGCTTATCAGATCAAACAAACACCCGGATCTTCGGCCGACCGATAGCGCCGACCACCGGAACAGGGGTCGCTGTCATGCCGACCCAGTAACGTGATTAAAGTGATTAAACTCTGTGGGGATTCTTCTTGGCTTGATTGATAAGATTGAATTGATTACAATTATGAGTCAAGTATCCTTTAGCAACCACCGATGAATTCCCTCGACCCGAACGATCAAGGCCCGGTTGACCGAACACAGCCCTGCTTAGCGGGAACATTGCCTAGCCGATCACTGAGCCAACTCAGCGCGCCCGCGGCCCCCGAAAACATCAGACCGACATGGTCCGCGTCGGGCAGTCTCTGGTACTGCACCGTGGCCCCTGCGGCGCAGTACGTGTCGACCAGCCGGTCCGTGTCGGCCACAGGGCTGATCTGGTCCTTTGCGCCCTTGTATATATAGATGGGCGTCGAGGGGGTGGCGTGGCCGGGGTTGTTGGCGTCCGTCACCGTCTTGACGAGTGCGCTGTTGAAGACGTCGGGGTCCTTGGTGTAGGAGAAGAGATCCTGGTTGGCAAAGGTGAGCACGTTGGCGCCGAGACACTGCGAGCTGATCTTGGTGATGACGTCGACCTTGGCCGGGATGATTTGGCTCGCGACGAGGGACGCGACCTCGGGATACTCGACGGCGAGCCCCACGATGCCCGTCGCGATCAGCCCGGCAAAGATGGTCTTGTTGATGGTGTAGAATACGCTGAGGATGCTCGGGACCGTCCCGCCCAGGGCGGCTCCCACAATCTTGAGCTCCGGCGCATACGTCGGGTGCAGCTCCGCGGCAAACTCAGATGCCAAGCTGCCGCCAGAGTAGCCCCAGAGGGCGACGCGCGCGTCCTTGGACAGCTTGACCGCGTCGGCTTGCAACGCGGCCCGGATCCCGTCCAGGACGGCGTGGCCGGCCAGGGTATTGGCCAGGAACGCCGACTTGGGTCCGAGAAAGTCGGGCACTGCCACGTACCAGCCCTTCTTCAGCGCGTCGCCGAGGTGGCCCAGCTCCAGATTGCTGACGAGGGTGCCAAAGGGGCCTCCCGAGTCGGCGAAGTACTGCATGACGTAGGACGGGGCGCAGTTGAGGTACGCGGCGTCCTCGGCGAACTGGTACGACAGGAGCTTGGTGGGGTCCGCGTTGTTGCGCGGGACGAGGATTGTAGTGACCGTCGCCAGCGGCTCGCCAAACGAGTCCGTCGTGCGGTAGAGCAGCTGATAGGCCGCGGACACGCCGGACACGGCCAGCGAGGAGGGCACCGTTCGGTTCCGGAGTATGGTTCCCGGCAGCGCGCACTCGTATCCCTCCGGGGGCGTGTAGAAGGAGTCCTTGGTCGGCTGGACCGGACCAAGTGCAGCGCTCGGGCTGCCGCAGCAAAGGGCCACGGCAAGGAGAACAGTCTGGCGGAGGCCGAACATTGTGGCTGCTTCGGAGAGGCGGGACTGATGAATGGACAAGAGACAACGAGCGACGATGGGCAATGTTGTTGTTTTTTAACCACCGGCTTTGTAGCGCGTCCCTACTTATACATGTTTCATTGAGTAGTCTATTCCTTTTCGCACCTTAGGCTTGCAGTAATGGTACACATGTAGCACGAGCTACACTAGCTGCGAAGCCATTCGAAAGGACTGGCCCCTGTTGAACAATTGACCAGTCATTTTTATAGAAATGAAGGACGGCGATCTGCAAGACAATTTAAACTCTTAACTATGAAGCCTTATTCGCAAACTCATGCCCGAGCGGGGCCGCTCGAGAACAAACAGCTGCGACCGAGGAGCACAAGTCGAGACATATGTATCCATCGTTGCTTGTAGTCCGTCCAACAAACCCCAAATTGATTTATTACCAGGACTTTGTTACTCGGCAGCTAGTGTGGTCCACGAGCTAGCTTGTGAAATTGTCTTCATTGTCGTCTTTGTAGTCGTTCTTTCTGTACTTGCTTGCGAGAAGCTTCATCCACCAATCATGCCTTCTAATACACTTGGGAGCCTCCATGCGCGGCGACCAACTGCTCCCACGACACAGCGTCTTGATACAGGAGCTTGGCCACCAAGCGGCCGTCCCACAACGCGCGATGCGGGAAACTATATGTGCAGCGATGGGTGATGTCTGATCGCCTCGTCCCCAGGATCGCCAAAAGCATCGTTTTGGATCCAGCGGGGGCCAAGTGCGGCGACTGCGCTTCCAGGTGTCGCAAATGGTCGCGGACAGCTTCCCTAAAGTCAAGAATGACTTGATTCTGCTCATCCGTAATTCCGGGAAATGTAATCCATTCTGGCGAGACTGCCAGCCGCTCCAACGGAGCCGTGCCAGCACCGCTCCAGTCTAGGACGCCCGTCAGATTGTACTCGTCGTCGAATAAGAGGTTTCCATAATGCAGGTCAAAATGACAAAGCAGGAACGGGCCGTGCACTCGGTCCTGGACGATGATTTGGGCCATGGCCGACTTGAGGACCCAGCATGCGGTGCGCCACTCGGGCTCCTGGACATGTGCCTCGAGAGCCTTGCGGTTTTGGTCTTGCCTGTGTCTGTAGAACCATTCAAGCGAGGCTGCCGGTGCTGCTTCCGTATCCTCGTTTGGGATGATTTCGGGGGGCCCATCGCAGCGCTCCCCGCACCAGATCCTTCCTAGCTTGTCAAAGGACAGATTCTGAAGCTGGGACAGAACTTCTGCCAGTTGCTTTGACACGTGTGGACTGTGTTTGGCTGGCACATGGCCTGCCATAGTGGCACCAGTTGTCTTCCCTTTGAGATAATCCATCAATATGTAGGGAAACCCAAAGGCGTTTGACGCGGATGCCTCAAAGGCAAAGACGTCGGGTACTGGAATCATCGTCCGCTGGCGCAGGGTTCTTAGGGTCGCGATTTCACTCAGCATACTCTTCCTTTCTGCTTTGGCATTCTCGTTGTCCAGTACGGAGGCATGGCAAATCCGAGCGATCCAGATGACGCCGTCGGAGAATGCGATTTTGAACACGACATTATTCATCCCAAAGGTGAAAGCGTCCGTGCTGATAGTGGCGGAACCGACATTTGCAAATTCAGCACCGCGTGCTAAAACTGCAGCATCTTCAAGTCGCTCAAAGTTGGCAGTTTTGAGGACTTGGCTAATCTGGTGATGAAGCTTGTTTGTGGTGGGCTCCAAGTCATCGACTGTAGACCAAATGGCGGCGCCGAGGGTTGACATTGCGGTCACGTCGCTGCGGTACTGGAGGAGAGAAATAATTCACAAGATTTGCTTGCTCTAGTAAGTGGCAATGAAGAAGGACGGATGCTCCTGAACTGAGCGCGCTGAATGAAAGATGACAAGGAGCTGGCAGCTGGCAGCTGGCAGCAACCTGTGTTGTGGGGTATCTTGTGCAGCTGGCAGCTGAGGCAGTGTGATGCCCTCAGCATCGCCTGTAGGGATCATATTGAGGTGAAACTGGAGGAGCGCTCCGGCATATGATTTATCCAGTTTAAAGGTCAATTTTGTTTTTCTTTTTTTTACAAAGAGTCTGCCTCTGATGCTCGGGTTAAATGCAGGCATAAACAGGGAAGCCTGTGCGGCTCCTTGGACGACCTGACAACCTGAAGCGTAGCTTTCTTTCTTTCTTTCTTTCTACTTGGCCGTTTATAAGGGCACTTGGGAAAAATACCTAGGGTTTTTTTTTTTTTTTTTTTTTTTGGCTCACGAGGCTGTCCATATTGAGTGGCCATCTTCTGGTCTGGTCGATTTCCGAAATACCTCGGAGTGACCTCACCGACCGACCGGCTCCCTCTTCAGCCAAATCTTAGAATAGCAATGGTACTTGCCACCATCAAAGAAAACATGGCTTTACCGGATTTTTTTCAGAGGGCTAGTTGATGTGCATTGCCGAGGTTGGCTGATCGCATCACCCCATACGAGGTCATGGTATCGATCTACAAGACGGATGTCAGTTCACTCGCCACTACTTCGAAAAAGTCGGTCATAGATTGAGAGGTAAAATATATTAAAAACAGGTAATATCACGCCTAAAGCTCACTATCTCTCAGTACTTGGCATAACAAAGGGCAATACTCTACGCCGGTATTAAAATATGCTGCCAATGTCCATGACATGTCTGACCAAAAGAGGCCCGATCACGAAACATATCCCTTGCCAGATTCGTACGCCACGCCTCGCGGTTTGAAGCGGACCATCAATTTTGGCTTCCGCCACATGACGTGTAGCTGGCTCTGTCCCGCCCAGTCGAGCTTCTTGTCCACCAGTTCCATGTCGTATTTCCACAGGAGCTTTGCGAGGATCAAATTCATCTCCATGTAAGCGAAGCTAGCCAATGTCAACGTTTATAACCAAGGAAAGACACTCCAATGCAGCCGGTGCTTGGTTCGCTTACTTTTGTCCTAGACAGCCTCGCGGGCCTAGCGAAAACGGCTGGCTTGCTTCCTTGACGTCTTTACACTCGGCATCAATCCAGCGCTCGGGTCGGAATGTGTCCGGCTCAGCAAAGTTTTCCTCGCTATGGGTCAATGTCCACGCATGCGTCGCGATTTCAGCCTGACGAATTTGCGTCAAGGAACACGTCAGTTTTGTCATGTTGCTCGTCTGGATGGGGAGAGGCTCCCATCTGATTTCAGAGGCGGATGCCTGAACAACTTACGCCTTGCGGAACCCAGTATTTGCCAACAAACATACCGGGCGAGGTTCGCGGAAAGCCACTAGAGCCGGGCGCGTAGATTCTGAGACCTTCGCTGATGACAGCCTGTAAGTAAGGAAGCTGGCGAGCTGCTGTGGCGCTGATGTCCTCGTAAGAGGCAAAGTGGCTGACAACTTCGGCCTGCAGTCGCTGGAGGCAGGCAGGGGACTTGAGGAGGTAATACGTGGTGGCGGCCAGGAATGTACTTGTCGTCTCGCCCCCAGCAATGCTGTTGAGTATACTTGGCGTTAATGGAACGTCTGAAGAAAAACCTTCAGTGAGATGATACGTACGTCAGAGTCGACACGTGCGCCGTCATTTCTTCACGGCAGATGTTGCCTTCGTGGAAGTTTTTGACAATGATGGAGACAAAGTCTTTCCGAGTTGACTTCTTCTCCAAGCGTCTACGGCTGTTAGCCTACAAGTCCATCTGTCATTAAAATGCATTATTGTAGGATGCAAGCACATACTCGGCAACCTTCTGGCGGCTGAACTGCGAGTTCTTGTTTTGCATCGCCAGCGTAGATGGGAAGAACAGCCTTGCCAGAGTCGCAACAAAGGGCAGACGGCGAAGGTTGTCAATGAGGGTGATAAAGTACAGATGATTGACAATGATTTCGCACCAGAAATGAGGTTTGCCTGTTGTTTTCATCAGTCAGCGGGACCTCTGGTGGTTTGGATTGAGGGAAGGAAGAGGGGGAACTCGCCGGCCTGCACGCTGTTAAACGATTGCCCAAACGCCATCTCACCCAAGACATCAAATGAAACCATTTCATACCACATGGTCATATTGAGACCCTCAGAACTGGTGCCGTGACTACCCATACGCTCGACAAATTCATCAACCACACCAGAAATGATGTGCTCCTGGTCCACTAGAGACTTTGTGGCAAAAGCGGCAGACAGCATCTTGCGCATCTGGCCGTGCTTGAGGGGATCCCGCTCGCTGCCAATACACCGAGAGCCAAAGCCAGCCCCGTAGATATCATAGAATTCGCTTTTGATGGGGGTGGGCGTGTTTGTGCGGTGGCCGTAGATGGCTTTCCAGGACTCGACCGAGGAGAAGTAAAGCTCGTTGGGAGAGATTCGCACGACGGGGCCTTGATTTAGACGTTTCAGCAAGGTGAATGGGAGAGCATTTTAAGCAACAGAGTGTGGCCTCTTACCATACTGGCGGTGGAGGTCTTGGATCGCGAGATGCAAGGTGCCTCGTTGGGACTGGTAGATGCGCCAGATGAGTCCCGACCTCCCGAGAAATGGGCCAGGAAAGCTGGCGAGCTTGTGAAAGTAAAGATTGTAAACGGCTGATACTAGCGCGTAAAATAGAGTCTTTTATCAAGTTAGTTGGCAATTGGGATCCTGTATGATAAGTGGCCACATGCCGAAATAGTTAGTAGTCCGAAATAGTCAATGGTGCGAATAGCACCAGTGGCTAGAACAACTTCGGTGTACGACATTGGGTGTTAGATTGAACAGTCTAAATCGTGAAAAAAACAAAAGGCAATTATAATCCGTGCTTTTACTTGGTATTAACGAAGACAAAGTCAGAGAAGAGTGAAGAGTCTATGTGTGTATCCCCACGACAGCTAACCGGGCTTTCCTATTCCGGCCACACCGGCCTGGCCTCTATACAGTAACTATAAGTGAGACTTTCCCCAACCCGCAGCAGCAGACGATACTATAGTAACAATTAATTCAATCATCTCAATTAATTACTTTAGTCTCAAGGCACGTAGCGATTCTATTTACTACAATTCTATCTAGTGTGATGCTGGTAGAGCCGTAAACTCTGGTGGTTTAAACACCTCCTGTTAGCGCTCGTCCCACAGGTCGTCACTAATGTTACGTCCTGTCAGGGTATAATCGCGAGCCTGTGATTCCATCTCCTTCGCAAACAGCCTGTTTTTCCTGTTGTGCCAGTCCACGCTCTTCCACTCCTCTCCATCGCGGCCGACAAAGACGGTGTCTGTCTCTGGACGCATCAGATAGACGACGGTCAATTTGACCTCGTCCTTGTGTGCGGGATGCGGGATGACTCGATGCAAGGACGAGCGCAACACCTTTTGGGACAGAAATTCCACAGAGTCGCCAATATTGCAAACCGTATGGCCAGGGCGCGGCTCGATAAACATCCATGTCTTGTTGCGCGGGTGGTAGACTTGCAGTCCACCGACGTCAGAAAAGACCATGGATAGGCTGCCAATGTCAGTGTGCGGGATGTGGCCGACCTTGTCAGACTCGGGCGTGTAGGGTAAATATTTGAGCAGGCCCAACGCTGTAGTCGAGGGCCGGTTTTCCCGGTGGTGGAGTGCCAAATTCTTCTCAGCTGCATACTCGAGAGAGCAAGACAAGCTGTCGAGGATATGACGGCCCATGTGAGCCAAATGCGTGTTGATGGACTCGACAAGCTCACGGTTCTCCTGGAACATCTTGGGTCCATGGATGGGGCTCTCGCGTGAAGCGACACTCAAGGCGTGCTGGAAAATCTGACACAGTGTTGGCCGAGGAAGAAATTGTCGAGATGGCCACTTCCGCTGCAACTTACAAGAAATCCCTCAAACCCATCCTTCTTACCTGCCACAGGTCCAGTCTGTATGCCGGCAGGCTTATATCTGTCAAGATGGTTAGTTTACTTGTTCGAATGCATGCCCGGTTGTGAAAATACGTACCCCATGATGGTTTCTTTGCCATCTTCGTGGTCCTTGTTAACCTCCCATGCATCCTTCTGCTCTTGCTGCAGGCTAAAAAACTCGAGAGCAATTTGCTTCACTTGGTCAATCTTTTGCTCAAGATCTCCCGACGGGTGATCGCGGATATCGACATAGAAGAAGCCTAGATCTGTGCTTGCATCCAGTAGCTTCATAGTCGTGGCCGGATCGCCCGCCAGGAGCTTGCCAATAGAAATGGTGGTAAGCCCTGCATCCATCGCCGTCAGAGGAGGCTGCTTGCTTTCATCCGAGTTTGCAGTCATATTGTGTACAGTTTATGAAGAACGGTGAAGATGTGACTTAAAGATTCGCTCCAAAAAAAAACATGTCGAGTATCAAGCACATACTGATCCTCCGGTCGCTCTCGGAGAGGCTTCGTTACACTAAAACGCGGATTTACCCCGATATGGAAACCTCCGTAACCACCAAGCAAGATATCGCCGTAGTGTTGCCTCATTTGACCTGCGCTTGCTACGCACCCCGGTAATAATCGTTATAATATAGAATAAATTTAACACTTACTAAAATGAGAGTATAAAATAAGATGGTGTCTTGAAAGCTTGTTAGGTATAGCGCCTATAAAATGCAACTATGAGTGTAGCTAGTAAAAAACCTCGAAAGATGCTATATCCACTGGTCTTGAAATGAAAGCGAATAACTGTATCAGTGATATTGCTGTCTCTCTGAAACTGGGCATCAGTGTCATCAAGATTCATTTCAATCAAGATATCCGACCCCATGCCATTCTCACAAGCATCTTCACCACCCTGAACACCAGCTGCCTCGCGGTTGAACTTTTATCAACAAGTGAGAAACATGTGTCCGCTGCAATCACCTTCGTCGGACAGCAGGATAAAAAAATTGCAGATATAGAGGCGAGTCTACACGGATACGGCGTGATTCAGGTGCTTCGGAAGATGGCAATCCTCGTTTTACAGGGCTTTAATTTGGTGAAAACAACAGTTGTCGCAGGGCGGATGCTGTCAATCTTGGAGGAAAACGGGGTAATCGTCGATATGACGACAAGAGGTGCTTATTTCCTGGAAACCATTTCGAACAAGGAATATTTACTAACGAGGGCGTTAGTGGTCGGAGAAGACAAAATATGCTGTGTTATAAATGCCTGCGACACGGCCCGTGCCCTCATTTTATTGCGCAGTCACTTTGACGAAGCTTCTGATTTTACTGGTGTATAGAAAGTTGTGCCTTCGATATTCGTATCAAGTAGTCGACAGAATTCTATACTTTTTTAGTGATTCCCATTTTCCTCCATGCTATTGTAGCACGGGACTCTGGTTGTCCTTTACGTCGAAGAGAATGAAGGTGTGGAATACAGATATTTGCGCTACTATAGCATCAAACAAGCAGACAAACCGACAAATTAAATAACCAAAAGGACGTGGGCAGACTGAGGTATAAGAGTAACTTCCCCAGAGGGCACAAGGTGCGAGTTATTGAGCTAGTCTAACGAAGGCACTGCCGTGGCGTAAATCCTAAGCCTCAGCAGGTGCAACAAAGTTGTATCGCAGGGTAGTCACGCTCCACTGCTCATTCCCACTAATTTGATATTCAAGGCTCTTGATGTATTTCAGAACTTTAGGGCTCAGTGTACGACCGGAAGCCAGCTTCTCAACAAGGACATCATGCTGAGCCTCCCACTCGCGACAGAGTACCCAAAGAACACGTTTGCAGGCAGAATATGGCAGCGAAGTCTCCTTTGAGAGGACCTGAACCGCTGAACAAAGGGCGGAGCCCTCAGGGTGGCCGGTGAGGTACGTGAGATGTTCTTTGTCCCAGCTGAGGATGTCGTTGACGACAGACAGATGCTTGGCGCAGTTTTTCTCAATCGGCTGGACAGAGTCAAGTTCTTCGGGAGTCAAGCGCAGTTCCATACTAAATCGGCCTAGAGCGCAGAGAAGCCTGAGTGATTGTGTCAGTTTGACGGTCGTTGAAGATGAATGTGCAGGAGCTCTCACGCCTTTCCGACGTCCCTCTCGCGGTAGACGAGGTACTCGCCCATCTCACCGATACTGAGACGGGCCTTGTCTGTCTGCGCTCTCATGAATGTGAAGACGGGTTCGAGGATATCATCTGCAAGCTCCTTGTCACAGGCACGCATGTCCTCCCACAAGTCATACATCATCCACTGCGCCGGGACTGAGCGGTCGGGCTGGACGTCACCGCGGACAATTGGAATCAGGGCGTTGTTATAGGCAGCACCGCTTTCGAAGGACATGTCTTCCAATATGTCTGACCATGCACATTAGCTTCATCCAACACACACTGGTAGGGCACAACCACCACCAGGCTGACGTACCATCAATGAGGAAAAGAATTGTAAGGAGCTTGCAAGCATGGTGAATTCGGTCTTCCTTTGCCAACGGAAAATAAAAGCAAGTAACGCGAGAAAAGCCAGCGGCAAGAAACTTCTTCCTGGCCTTGGCTGTCTCAAACGGCCAGTGCTTCAGAAAGTATCCATTCACTTGCTCGCTGACCTCTGTCTCCAAGGGGTGCAGCTTGTACACCAGACGAGATGGAGGGGGGGCATAGGCAGCGTCGTTTGAAATGCTTTCATGGTCGGCGGTGACAGGTTCTGGTCTTGAGCCCACAAAGGCGAGTCCTACCTAGCCTTGCTGTCAGTGAGTAGAAAAGACTTTCCAGTGAGTAGACCATTGTGTTGGACATGACAATAGTTTTTGCAGCCAAGGAGCGACCACATGGTATTCTTCATAAATACACGGATATAACGCGCAAAGCTGCATTGTTCCCAAACGGCCGAGCGCCGACGTCCAGAGCACTCGGAACCGCCACTGGAGTAGACCATTTTTGGAATTACCGACTATCGGTGAGACGGATTTGGCCTCGTTCTGCAGAATCGCACGTGACGAACCTTTTTGAAGCTTGCAGTGCTGCTTTTCACATTAGTACGTCGTCTTGTATGTTCTGTGCCTGTTGGAGTTGTGCCACCAGCCAATCATCTACTCACGGAAAAAAGAAGATATGACATCACTTAGTTTTACAATCGACGACATTCCTGATCTGACTGGGAAGCGGGTAATCATCACAGGAGGATCCTCTGGTATTGGCCGTGCTGCTGCAATTATATTTGCACGCAAGGGGGCTTGGGTTCTCAACCTCGACACAAAGCCACCCCAAGACAGTGGTTCTCACAACGTCGAATACAGAAACTGCAATGTTACTAGCTGGGAAGATCTCAAAAGTGCATTTGCATATGCTGGGAATGTCGACATTGCCGTAGCCAATGCTGGTATAGCAGAGGGTTCCGACTACTTGACCGATGCATTCGGTGCTCCCCCGGCCGATTTACAGGAGCCAGACTACGAGCTGCTCGATGTCAATCTTCGAGCAGTCTTCAATGTTACCAAATTGGCTCTCGCCAGCTTTCGGCAGAGGGAATGTCTAGGCAGCATCGTCATCACGGCAAGTGCTACCGCGTATGCGCCGGAACAGTGTCTACCTGTATACAGCGCCACGAAGCTCGCAGTAAGTAAAACTTTATTTTACCATAAAAAGAATGGCGATATATTGAGCGTGGAAAGATCTTTGTACCAGTCGCTTACGATGCTAAACTTACTAACAAGAGGCCTAGTTGATTGGTTTCGTTCGTGCTCTGAGATCCGCCGTCGCACGCGAGGGCATCACGGTGAACGCAGTCGCCCCCGCGGCCACCCTGACAGATTCGCTCCCTGCGAACCTGGCTGCGCCGATTTTGGCGGCTGGCTTACCCATCAGTAGCGCAGAGTTTGTTGGCCTCGCCCTGGTCTACTCTGCGGTCGCGACGCAGCCGGGCATGGTCGAGCTCTACGGCAAGGATGCGGATGAGCTCAAGACGAAGCAATCGAGATGGAATGGCCGCACGATTCTGACTTTGGGGGAGACGTACACGGAGTTGGAGGGCCCTATTGCTGATCTCAGGTCCCAGTGGATGGGAGAGGATAATGCTGCGCTGACTCGGCTGCAGCAGGCGTCGACTGATGCTCGGATGCATACTAGTGTTGGCCTTCTATGATTGGTGAACGGTTCTAATATTAAACATTTGTTTATTTGATACACTACGAGTGTATAGAAAATTTTGTCAACCGAACTTTTGTGCCGTTCGGATAGTCATGGGTGGCCGAATAAGGGCCATGCTGGCTACCCCAATGCTGGCTAGCAGTCCATGTGTACGATGGCTTTTCACGTTTTTCGCAATGGTGATTTGGGTTCAATTATGGTGCCAAGGACAAGAAGAAAACCATGCAAGATAATGATCCCTCGTCTCACGCACAGACAGGGCGCACTTTGACCATCAAAGCGGGACTTTCCCAGAGCGTGTGCATTCTGGCGTCCCTTTGCCAGTCCAAGCTTGGGTCTGCCAGCTCCAGATCATATTTGTAAATCACCTTTGCCATGGTAGTTTGCAACTCCATCCAACCAAGGCTATTTGCATCATGATTAGCTGCACGTCCAACATGCGACGCTCATGTGTCTTTCGAGCACTCACGTTCTACCTATACAGACCCTGGTTCCGTAGGAGAATGGCTGGCTGGCCTCGAGGTCATCGGCCGAATTTGGCTCTAGCCATCTGTCGGGATTGAACTTCCATGGATCGGTAAAGTTCGACGCAGAAAGACTTGCGGCGAGCGGGTTCGTCGACACAGTCACCTGCCACAAAGTTAATCATAAGCAGCATCAATATGCGGCAATTATACGTACACCTCCCGGAATAAAATGTCCATCAACAGTTGCACCTCCTTTGGGCACTAGGCGGGGTAGTGCAAGAGGGACGGGCGGATATATGCGCATCGCTTCCTGGGAAGCCGCCTTCAGGTATCGTAGCGGCGCGACGGAGGCCATTTCAATCTCTTCATAGCACTTGAAAGCGGATCGTACTTCTTTCTGGAGCCTTTGGTGCATATCAGGGTTTTTGAGTAGGTAATAAGTCATGCAAGAAAGAGCAGTAGCCGTGGTTTCGCTTCCTGCAATGCTACACACCACCTGTCAGTAGTCGTTTGAAAAGGGCATTCCTCACCTGTGTTTTTCTTTTCCTCACTTACACAAAATCAGACGAGTGTGCCGCAATTTGAGAGTCGGAAATGCTGGCCACTGCTCGCGCTTCAATGATTTTCGTCAAGAAATCTGGTCGACCGGATTGTTTTGCCAAGCGACTGCAGTGCCTCGTTAGTTGATCGAAACCGAGTCAAAATGGCGTCAACATGTCGTACTCTTGGACGAGATCCATGGTGTACTTTTGATGCAGACGATTCTCTACGAGTAATTTGTTGATCATGCCCCGGAAGAGAGTTTGAAAGATGACAGCAGGGAGAGGGAACCGCCGAAAACAATCGGCCAACGCTCCGAGGCGCAGGCTCTTTGTAACAATGGTAACCCAGAAATGCTCTTTACCAGAGGCGATCCCCCCAAAGTCCCGACCGAATGCTAGACTGCCGATGATGTCAAAGGTAGTTAGGTGGTACCACATGGTTAGATTGATACCTTGTTTGCCCTGACCTGTCTCTCCAATCTTCTTCACCAGGCGGTCAATACATTCAGCAATGATTGGCTCCTGCGATTTCATAGACCGATCGGAAAAGGCGCTGCTGAGATACTTGCGCATCTCCGCATGGCTCTTGGGGTCGCGCTCGCTCACAATGGAGAGGGATTCGGCGGCAAAGTTGCCGCCATCGTAGAATGTACTCTTGACAAACGTGTCGACACCCTTTCGAGTACCGTAGATGTCCCTCCAAGAGCTAGCTGTGTTGAAGCTGAGCTCATCAGGGGCAACACGAACCACAGGCCCTAGAGACTTGTGTCAAGAGCTGTCGCCCGTAGCGACTGTCTTTGGATTTGACACTTACCATACTTTTCGTGCAAGGCGAGCTGACGATACGGCTGGCGCCCACTCATAAAGTTCCATGAATAAAGCGCCTATCGTTCGGTCTCTGGTAAGCTCACAACCGAGCTGGATGGTTTTCGGGCTGCGGTATATACATTACTGAAGGAGGCAGATACAGGACCTGGGAACTTTCGCAGCGGATGCGTCACCCAGACAATGAGCCGGTAGAGTACCGCCGTGGCGACGACCTATCCTCGTCAGCATTCGCTCTTGATCTTATAATGATCAGCTTTGATTAGCACGCAGAAAAGGTATTACCAAGATGAAGAGCATCACATTCATAGTAGCTGTAGCGGTCGTGCGTGTATGTATGGGCGTGTTTGGTTGTCTGTGTAGCAGTCAAAAGCTTGAATACACCATCTGCACAAAACCCCGGGCCTGCCTTGGCGACGCCGCAGATATTCTGAGAATAATACTGGCACAGTACCTTGCATGAGAAAAACAAAGAGGTACATCTGCCGGGGTTTCCAAAATGGAATTTTGAAGCGCACGCTGAGGTCACCTACAACGACTGAATCTGGACAAGAGACATATGACGATGCCTTGTTGACAATTTTTTTTTCTCACTTTTTATCGTCAATTGTCATCTCACCGCGAAAAAGAAAACAGGAGAAAACAACGTCGAAAGGAGCAACAGAGCATGTCCTGTTCTACAGCCGGGCATGGCTGTTGTCAAGACAGGCAGGCACGGCTCCCTCCGGCAGTGGCCTGTTTGGGCGAACTCCGGCTGTAGCAAGGCTTTACACCTACTATGTGGTGTGTGTGTATGGCACGTGGGCCCACACCACTACTAGATAGGCAGCTAGAGTAGGGCATAGCCTAGGAATATTATCTTTATTCTAATACATATACTAATAAATTAGTAGTAATTATATTAAAAAATCAGTATAACTAGAAGTTCTATTAAAAATTATTAAACTATTATATTATTATAACCTAATTATATTAAAAAATAAATTATTATAACTTAGTTATTATAACCTAGTTATACTAAACTATTAAATTATTAGAACCCTTATTATTATAACCCCTATTAACTAGGAAGTATAGCTAGCTATATAGACTAATTAGGATATATACTATAAGATATATATATCTTAGTATATATTACTTATTACTACTTAAAAATAGAACCTATATTCTCTAAGCTAAATAAAGTTAAGTTAATATATTTAACTAATATAATTACTTATTAAAGATATATAGTAAACTAGATTAAACTACTACTAGTAATCCTAAAAGTAGAGGTAATAAAACTCTTATAGTTATAAAAAGTCTAAATTACTATATATTATCTTAAAGATAGAATAACTATTAAGTTAGCTAAATAGCTAGTATATAAGCTTATCTTATAAGATAACTAAAGGCTAGTAGTAAAAACTATACTATATTATTAAAGAGGATAAGTAATTAACTTATTATAAAGTTAAAGCTAGGTATCTTTACTATAGTTTAAAAACTATCTAGGCTAAGGCTATACCTTTTTAATAGATATTAATAGATAAGGTAGTAGTAATATCTAGCTATACCTTATAGTAGACCTAGATATACTTATTAGGATTATCTTCTAGGTAGTAGCTAAGACTTTAGTAGCTATACCTAAGGATATAATTAATTAAGATACCTTCTTAGTATATAACTATAGGTTAATAATAAAAGGCTTATAAAAGGTAGATATTAGCTTCTTTAAGTCTAAATTATAATATCTAGACTAGAATAGTATAGAAACTATTATAATAGGTAATAAAGATATTCTATATATTTATATATATATATTTACTAACTAGCTATTAGTATATAGCTAATTATATAAAGAATAGGCTATTTAAAATATTTAATATACTTACCTATATAGAATAGCCTTTTAATAGTATATAAATATACTTATAATAAATAATAGATAATATATACTTTATATACTAATATTAAATATCTATATAGCCTTTATTAATTACTTTAAGCTATTACTTTTTAAAGTAAATAGATATTTAAAATAGGCTATCTACTTACTAGATAATACCTAAATAGGAAAAAATATAAATATATATATTCTATAAGTACTATAAGATACTTAAGTAGTTAATTAAGACCTTTAGAACTAGCTTTAGTAAGTATTTAACTTATTAGACCTTAAGATTAAGGCTATTCTAGACCTATTATTAAAAAAGACTACTATTTAAGGCTTCTTTAGAAATATCTATAATTATTAAAGTATTATTTATAATCTAGCTATAAATAATAATAATAATAGTCTTATTAATAGAGACTAGGCTTAATATAGTAGCTATAATAATAATAGCCTTTAATAGCTATAAGCCTAACTATAAGTCTTTATAGGCTATAATTAGGATAATTAAGACTAGAAAGGATATAGGCTATAGATAGGAGGAAACTAAGGTAGTTATAGTTATTAGAATAGCTTTTAGTAAGGGAATAGATATAGTAGTAGATAATAATAGTATTAACTATTTTAATAGGAAGTCTAGCTACTTACCTTAAGTAATAGGTAGAAGCTACCTTATAGTAATAATAATAACTAAGCTTTAGCTAATACTAGCTAGGGCTAGAGTTTTAACCTAGGCTATAATAGACTATACTAACCTTAGGATAACTAACCTTAGTTTAATTAGATACTATATTATACCCCCTAGGTAGCTTATTATATAGATTATTACTAGGATATAGATAAGAGGGGATATAAGGGTTATTAGGATGCTTAGAATATAGGGTAAGATATATAGTAAGTATAGTAGGAGGACCCTTTTAGATATAGTAGTAGAAGTTACTAGTAACCACTACTAGATTACTAGTAACTACTACTAGATTATAGTAACTAAACTATAGATCTTATTATAGCTATAGGCTAGGATATAGTGGAAGAGGAGAAACTACTAGTTATAAGTAACTATAGATACTAAAGCTACTAGATAAGTAACTATAGACACTAGAGCTACTAGACTAAGGAGCTACCTATTCTTTATATCTATAAGGAGTATAGCTAGGAATTTAAATTAAATAATAAGCTTTATAGCTATATATATATAGCTTATAATACTAGCTCTAACTCTACCCTTAGCTTAGCTAATAATACTACTATTACTTATTACTATATATTCCCCTATAATACTAAAGAGATAGTAGTAAGTACTAGGATAGGATAAGATACTAAAGAGATAGTAGTAAGTACTAGGATAGGATAAGATACTAAAAAGATAGTAGTAGGTATAGGACTTATAGGCCTAAGGGCGGATATAGATCTACCTATTATTAAAGCTACTAGTATCTTAGTATAGGAAATACTACTAGGATAAGTATAGATATACCTATACCTATAGCTATACCCTAACCTAAAGATCCTAGATAAGTAGTTAGATATATATATAGATATAGAAGCCTTACTAACCCTTATAAATAAGAACTAGCTAGCTTAATACTATCTAAAAGTAACCCTAGCTAGCTACCTATACCTAATATATATATATAGTATTAGACCTAAAGGGGCCTAAGCTAAATACTATACCTATATCCTACTATACTTTATTAGTATAATACTAGATAGCTAGGTAGCTATAGTACTTTACCTAGCCTAAGTGTTTATAGTACTAAAACTAAAACTAAATATATTAATTAGTATAGATATATTAGACTCCTTTAAAAATAATATCCTATTTAGCTAGGGTACTATAGTACTCTATATATACTAAGGTATATTAATCCTAGTAATACTATAAATATAAGTATAATTATAAGTAAGGAGTTACCTAGTTATAATAGTCTAGACTATATAAGCTACCTTAAGTAAAATAGTACTTATAGCTATAATATATAAAGCTAAACTAGATATTAGATATATATATAAACTATAGATACTATAGTAAGCTATAACCTTTATAGTATTAGCTAAAGCTAATATTATATAAGTACTATTATAAAATAACTTAGGATACTACCTATAGCTATACTAGGGTATTAGACTTAGCTACTTATAGACCTTATCTTAGGATATAGAAGTATATTAGGTAGAATATATAGATACTCCTATAGTATTAAAGCTAGCTAACACCTATAATAAAAAACTACCTTACTTCTAGATATAATTAGATAACCTATTTAATAGGTTAATAGAATACCTAATAAGAGTATATATTTAGAGAGGTATAGACTAATAGATATTAGTTATATAGAAGCTAGTAAATAGATATATAGCCCTTTTTATAAATAAAGGCTTTACTAAAGTCCTTAAGGATAAGCTTATATATATTAGGCTAAAGCTAGGATAGGAGGAAGCTATAATATAGAAATATAAGATTTATTTATAAAGGCTAAAGGAAAGAAGTATTATTAAGTAGACTACTAATAAGCTCCTAGATATAAGAAAGATCTAGTAAATATAAATATAAGTCCCCTTTACCTTCCTAGTCTTTATAATCTAGTAAGGATAAGGAGATAAGTAAAAGGGCTATATAGTTATAGATATTAAGACCTTTAATAGGTATACCCTTAATAATACCTACTTAATATACTACTAGGATAATATTATAATAGAATTAGTATATATAAAGTATATTATAGTAATTAATATTATATCCTTTTATTACTAGTAGCTACTATACCTTAACTTAACCTAGGCCTTCTTAATTATAACTTATATAGGATAGTTTACTTTCTAAGTACTTATTATAGGCTATAAGAACTATAATACCTATATTTAATAATATATAGATAATATACTTAAGGATATTAAGGGTATCCTATATAGTAATAATATCTTTACTAGGTTACCTACTTTTAAAGACTATATAAAGGACCTATAGATAGTATTTAGAAGCCTATTAAGTTATAATATTTTAATTAAACTAAAGAAGAGCTTTATAGCCTTTATATTAGTTATAATTCTAAGCTACTTAGTAGATACTATAGGCCTAAGTATAATAGAAGATAAATTACTTATAGTTAAGAAGCTTAAATTTCCTAGGACCTTAAAGGAACTTAAGTCCCTACTTAGCTTTATAGGCTTACTAAGATATAATATACTATATTATACTATAATTATAAAGCCACTATAGGAGTAGAAGATAGTACTTTAGAAAGTATTAAAGGCTAAGAAATAAGCTAGATAAGCTATCTAGGCTATAAAGAATTAATTAGTAGAAAATATAACTAATCCTTCTTTAACTAGAGATATAAGTATATAGTAGAAGTATAAAAAGGACTATAAGCTAGGGTATAAGGTATAGGCTAGCTATATAGCACTAGCTATACTATCTTAGGCTAAATTAGATAGCTTTAAGAGCCTTATCTAGGCCTTTACTAATTATAATAACCTTATATACTTTATAGTCTACTAAAAACTATTCTTTAATATAAATATATCTATTTTAGGTATAGGTATAATAGTCTATTATATAATAAAGGTAGCCTTTATAAAAATTACTAACTAAGGGTAGGTTATATAATACCCCCTATATATAGCTATTAAGCTTATTACCTTCTTATTAAGAACCCTCTTAAATACTAAAAAGAACTACTAGGTTATAAAGATAAAGATATATAGCTATATCTAGATACTATAAAAGCTTTACTACTAGTTATATACCTCTTAGTACCTATTAGCTATATATTTTATAGATTATAGCTTAATTATTAACCTTTCTAAGTAGCTTAATATTATAAATAGTATATCCTAATATATAGTTAATAAGAAGCTTATTAGAGCTATAGAATATATTAGCTAATTTAATATATAGGTCCTATATAGATATAATAGGGATTATATTATACTAAATATACTTAGTAGGTTACTAACCTAGCCCCTATATACTTATCTAGAGGTATTAGGCTAACTAGATAACCTCCTAAATAATAGATTAGAGCTATAGCTAGATATACCCTATTAAAGAAGAGTACTAGCTAAAGTATATATAGCTATAGACTATATACTACTAGTTTATATATTAATACTAGGGATAAGCCTAGACTTTAAAGTAGGACTAATAGATAGATATACTATAAACCCTATCTAGAAGAGGATCTTTAATACTATTAAAGTAAATAATAAACTATAACTAGATAATAAAGCTAAGCTATTATTTATATAATAGGATAAGCTATTATATAAAGTTATAGAATATTTAGATAGTTATAAAGTAAAAAAGAAGCTATATATTCTAAATAGCTATATAACTAAGCTCTTTAAATCCTTATATACTAGAAACTATAGAGGTTATAATAAGCTAGTCTATCTTCTAATATAGTTCTATATCTATAATAGGCTATAGAGATTCTATAAGTTTCTTAGATAATACTAACTATATTAAACCTATAAGAAGATATATTATATACTATATAAGAATCTATAACTACTACTACCCTTATTAATCCTCTTTTACTATATATTCTTTAACTTTCTACTAGCCTTATTAGAGTTAAAGGAAGGATATATATATATAGTAGTACTAGTATATAAGTTTAATAAGGTAGTTATCCTAAGACTACTTAACTATAAGGCTAGCTTAGTAACTATAGTAGAAGTTATTATAAATACCCTATTCTTATAAGAATAGGGCCTATTATAGATTATACTATTTAACTAAGACCTTAAGTTCCTATTAGCTATATAGTAATATATATAAAGATAGCTAGGGATAAAGCTAATATATTCTATAGTATATTACTTATAGACTAATAGATAGATAAAAAAGGCTATTTAAACTATCTTATTAGCTATCTATATATACCTAGCTATTATAATTAATATAACTAGATAGGAAGAGATACTACCTAGGCTATAATTCTAGCTAAATATAGCCTAAAATATAGTAATAAAGTATAGTACCTATAAAGTTATTATAGGCTTTAACCCTTAGGATATAGTTAATAGCCTACTACTAGCTATAGTAGCTAAACTAGATATAACTATAGTAAGGATTATAGCTTATAATACTATAGTAATAGTAGCTATAACTATAAAAAGTTATTATAACTAAAGATATAAGATAGTATTCTTTATAGTAAGTAACTAAGTCTATTTATAACTATATAGAGGCTACTTTATACCTAAGTTACTAGGATATAAATTTAGTATATAATTTACTAGCCTATTTATAATTATAGAAAGGATAGGATAGGTAGTATATAGACTATAGCTACTATAGTTATAAAGGATATATAATATAATATTAGTAGACTACCTTAAGCTAGCTTATAGATATAAGGAATAGGATATAGGGAAGCTAGACTAAATACTAGTATATATAAAGGACTACCTTATTAACTATATTTATAATACCTAATAATAAGGCTCTAGGGAATAATTCTAGGTAAGATTTAAGGATCTTAATAGTAACTATAACTAATAGCTCTATACTAAAGATCTAGGTAGATATATATCCTAGCTACTACTAGAATAGGTATAGAATAAGTAGGTATACTTAGAGTAAATATAGGTAAAGAATAAATAAAGAAGTATAGAAAATAACTTATAGTAATATAAATAGTACTAGGCGCTTTTTATACCTAGTACTATTCTAATACTCCTTATAACTAACTATATAGTCCTTTACTTTTACTCTAACTTATATTTCTACCCTTTCTCTTACTCCCCCTTTTTCCCTTCTTCCTTATCTATCCTCCTATAACTATATTATTATATACTATATAGTAGCTAATAAGCCTTTAAAGTAATATAGATATATAAGTTATAAATAGATAATTAAGTATTACCTATATTTATAATATAGAACCTAGCTATAAATCTAGCTATAAATCTAGCTAATAATTAAGTAATACCTATATTTATAACTAATTAAGTATTACTTATATCTATAATATAAGACCTAGCTATAAATCTAGCTATAAATCTAGCTACTCTAGCTAGTCTTAATAGTAATAAAGATTAGATAAAGAGATAAGCTAAATAAAAAATAAGTATAACCTTAAAGAGAAATAAGCCTAACCTAGATATAGATAATAAAATATATCTAGATATATTACTTATATAAGAAAGTAACTAATAGATTAATTAGATATACTAAATAGTCTTAAAGCTTATTAAAAGCTTAATTAATAATAACCTAAATAACTATTTAACCTAGCTTAAAAAGATATACTAAGTCTTATTAACCCTAGATAGTATAAGTAAATACCTACCTAGGTATATTAATATAACCCCCTTTAATAAGTATAGAAAGGTACTTTATAATATAGTAAAATTTATATAGCTATTCTTTAGTATATCTAATAAATACTAGTAGATAATAGTAGAATAGAACTATTTATATATAACCTCTAGTAATAAGAGTATAATAATAACTAGATTCCTTATAGCCTATACTATAACTAAAAATACCTAAATATTCCTACTATTTAGATAAATACTTATCTAGATATAAATCTAGGGTATATATAAGGTCTAGAAGCTTATATAGTATAATTTAATATTTAAAGAGTAATACTATATACTAAATATAATAGTATTATTACTATTAGATAACTAGACTAAAGTAGTTAAGGTAGTATATATAAGGTAAGTAGCTATTATTATTATTATAAGGACTAATACTATAGGACTAACTACTACTAAACTAGGGGCTTTTAAGATAGCTACTACTAAGCTAGTTATAGCTCCGCCTTAAATACTCCTATTTATATAGTTAGTTACTACTAGGGTAGCTACTATATAACTAGTAACTAGAGTAGCTACTATATAACTAGTAGCTCTATCCTAGCTACTACTCCTACCTACTAAGCTAGCTACTATTACTATAAACTAGAAGTAATATATATTTAGACTAATAGAGGGCCCCTAAGGTAATATTAAGATAATAAGTATACTAGCTAGGCCTACCCTAGTAACTACTAAGTAAGTTACCCCTATAGTACTAGCTACCTTTAAGGTAGCTACTATAAAAACCTCTAAGTTAATTATAACTATAACTAATAAGGTAGTTATTAGAAGATATAAATACTACTAATATAAACTAATACTATTATTATTATATATAATAGAAGTTATATTAATAGATTAGCCTATAGCTATATAGGTATTAATACTAAGGCTAATATAAGAACTAGTATAGGTACTAGCTAGCCTAGCTTAGTTATAGCTATAGCTAACTAGCTAGCTTATAATTATAATATTAGTAATAAGGTAAATATTAGCCTTAAAGCTAGTATTAATACTAAAGCTAATATAGAAACTAAAAGCCTAACTATAACTATAGCTAACTAGCCTACTTATAAGGCTATAACTAATATTATTCTATAGTCCCTTCCTAGACCTAGAATAGAGCTATTTATAGTTATTAGCCTAATAGTAAGAAGCCTAGGTAGAATACTACTTATAGTTTATAAGACTATAGCTAGAAGGCTATTAAGACTTAGATAATATTTTAGCCTTATAGTATATAATTAAGTATAAATATAGTATATTATAAAAGATAATAAATATTATAGAGTTTATAAAAGGCTAAAGGGTAAGGTAAGAGTATAGCTATAAGGTAGTATTATTATTCTACCTTTTTTAATATATAATAAAGAAGTATAACCTTAAGATATTTATAATATTAAGATAATAAAAAGATAATATATATTAATATACTAGGGTACTAAAGTACCTAACTATAGTAATAATAGCTATAATATAAAAAGACTATAAAGAGAAATATAATATAAATTAGATATTAGAAAAGTAATTATAAAGCTTAGTAATTCTAAAGGACTAGGCTTAAGATATATAAGGAGATATATAAGGAATTTAATTAGGAACTTTACTATTACTTTACTATTTTATAAAGATAAGGCTATTTTATAGGGATAAGAAGATAAATTACTATTAGATAGGATAATATTGTTATTATAGCTTTTAGGTATTAATAAGGATATTGCTATTTAGATAGCGGCACCTATAGTGTATATGTGTGGCATGTGGGCCTACACTACCACTAGATAGGCAGCTAGAGCAGGGCATAGCCTAGGAATATTATCTTCATTCTGATACATGTACTGACACACTGTAGGTTACAGGAAGCACCAATTTACAATTTACAGGACGCGTTTGGAATTTGCAGCACACCATACTAGAGACCACTGTAGGGTACATGAGACCCCTCTAGAGCTTACACAAACCACAGAATACATCATCATCATCCCACATACCACAATGGCATAACAACCACCATGTAAGGCACTCTTAGAGCCCTCAGAGCACGTAAAGCAGCATAGCTCGGTACTTTAGCGACCTTGGGTTGTCTTTATGTACTTTGGTATAGCCCTCTACATAGTTCTGATTTGGCTGGTGGAGCTCCCTAAATTAGAGGTAGGTACTGTAATAGCTGTAATAAGGACTAGTTGCCCTGTAAATTTCAAATCGCGTCCTGTAAATTTCGGGCCTCAACTATTAGGCCTCTATACTCTGTAGCCAACCTTTGCTCCTCGTCATGGCTCCTCGGCTTGAAATCAGGCATTGCCATCATCTTCACAAAAAGCAGACCTCAACCAGATGGCGCCACCTTGTGACGTCGCCATCACCAGCACGACACGGATCCAAGCCGAATCGCCATCACAAACTTCTTGCATTGTGCCCTTGTCGCTGTTGGACGCAACGACTGCAGAATTCGCCTTGACCAGTGCCGTTTGGTTGTTTGATCGTCCGCGGCTTGCTTCTCAGCAACCATTCGACTTGACCGCCCATCTCGCATCTACCCTAAGCACGACGTTGGATGCTTATCCGCAATGGGCAGGTCAAATCGAAGCCGTACAAACTGTTGATGGCCAGGGTCCAGCTGAAGCAACAGAGATTCCCGTTCATGCGCGCCGCTTCGGGCGCCTTTTTGCAAAGTTTGGAGACAAACGAGACCCTGGTGTTGCATTCAGTGCAGCGACATGCGCGATTACGCTTGATGAGCTGTATCCTGCCGAGCGGCGAGTGCATCACACGTTTTGGGACAGCCAAGCCTGGCTAAATCGATTCACCTCCCAAGCGGACATTGCCAATGCATTCCAGCCCGACGTTCAAGACACAAATGGCCTTCTCAAGCCTGTCATGGCTATTCAGGTTACAACCTTGGCTTGCAGCGGCTTTGCCTTGGCTGCCAAAATTGCTCACCCGCTTGCCGACATCACAGCTTTAGTCACCTTCATGAATGACTGGGCAACCATCAGCCGCACGAGTATTTTGCAGTTGGAGCGATGCAGATTATGTCCCGTATTCAATCCATGCAAAGTCGATGCTGCCGCAGCGCGCAACATTGACGCCCCGGAGCCTGCTGCCGAGGTGCTACAGCGGTCAGCAACCATGCCCATGCATCGTTACGACTGGTGGCGAGACGTCTCAGGCTGTCCCTGGCCTACGAATATTCCGGAACCATTTCAAAAAGCCAAGATGGAGGCTGCTGGCACCGCGATGCCATGGTCGGAATGGGAGACTGGCTCTCCAGTGTCATGCTCCATTGTTCGCCTCAGCGCAGAGCAAGTGGAATTTCTCTGGGCCAGCGCCAACAAGGAAAGCGGGCAGAGACTCAGCCGCCATGATGCAGTCTTGGCACATATATGGTCCTCGATAAATCGCGCTCGGCGCTTGGGCACAGATACTGGCCCTGTACACTGCGATCTTACATGTGGCGTGCGCCCGGTGCTTCAACTGGGTGGTTCCTTTATAGGGTCTCCAATAGTCATCATCAATATCCAGGCGTTGGGTGCCGAGGTTGCCGGAGAAGCAGCAAGTCTTGGTTCTATTGCAACCCGCGTTCGAGGAACAATAGAACAAGTTCTCAAGCCAGAGCCTATCGGGGACCATCTGCATAGCCTCGCCTACGAAAAGTCGCCTCAGAGAATCTGGCAGGCGTTCCTGGGCCGGCGCTATATCCTTGTTACAACCTGGGCGCGTGCTGGCGTCTACAATATCGATTTCGGATTCGCCTCGGAAATTCGCTACGTAGATGGCATTGTGCCAGATATGGACGGCATAGTGGTGATCAAGGAAGCGCCACCGATTGTTGCGGCTGAGGCGTCAGACACATCGTGGACACGCAGTGGTGTAGATGTCTCTATTCGCATTCGTGCCGAAGACATGGAGCGTTTATTGGCAGATCCGCTCCTTTTCCCTTCTTTTCCCTTGCTATGTTAGCTAAATGATCTCCCAGTTACCGCGATACAGCGTGCTGTGGCTACTGCTGTCATCTTTGTACACTGAGAAGCCCAGCATCCGCCGCACATTGCGCCATAAAGCCGGAATGACCCTGTTCTAAGCCTTGATTATTGATGCGTAGCTGTACAGTAAACGATGTTCCGGCGCAGAGCACTTTAAGAAACGAAAAAGCTGCATACTAAAGGTTCTCTCTTCATTTTCCACTGCATCTCTACCGGACGAGCTCTAGTTTTGCTTTCTTCTCTTGAACATGATTCGACCACCGGGATTCGGTAAATTCTGTGTCTCGAACATCAAGCTCGGCGGCCGTGCAGAATTGTTCTTGGGGAAATGGAAGTCATAGTTCATGAGCAAATGGACCATGATGGCCTTGATCTCAGCAGAGGCAAAGAAACGACCGGGACAAGCATGACGACCGTATCCAAAATGCATACTTGATGAGTGCGAGGCAGCATATGCGACGGAAAGCCTGGTGCTCTCCTCTGTCCTATCAGCCTTCTTTGCCTGCGCAGCGCTTTGCTGAATGTCGTGGAAGCGGAATCCTTTGAACTTGTCTGGCTCATCAGGGACAATGGCGGGGTCCATAGAGACAGCGTGGGCGGGGATGCCTATCGTCGTATTGGCGGGAATTACTAGTCCATCAGCAAGACGATAGTTCTTCGTCACGACTCTCTCAAAAGTGACTAACGGGGCTTAGATTAGCGACTTGGACGACAGTATTTGCCATATTCGGAGAACGGCGGGAGGGGGGGGGTGTTACTCAAGAGAAGCGGGTTGAACCTCTGACTTTCTTTCATGATGCTGTCTAGCCTGGACAGTCCCTGAAATCCCTGGCGAGAGAGTTGTCCTTGTTCATTGAGATTGTCTCGAATCTCTTGCCTTAGGGGCTCTATATACTCTGGCATGTTGCACAGGTCATATAGGAGCTGCGTCGGTGCCGCAGCACTGGTGTGTATAGCGGCGAAGCTTACTTTCAATAAGATGCCGGCGAGAAAAGCTGGGTCTTTCTCATCACCTTTGGCGTCTTGATCCATCCAGCACAGGAGGTCAGAGGCAGTGCTGCCTGTGGCCGCCCGCTCGTTGATCAGAGGGATGGCCGCCCGCTCAGCAGCCTTGTAATGGGCCTCAATCTTTCGAATCGCGGGGATGAATCGGGCTGCAATCGGCTTCAAAAATTCGGGATATTTCTTAAGTTCCTGGGCACCGAGAAACCCGTCGAGAGCAAAGTCAATGGACGACTGGACCCATTCCTTGTTCTGGCTCAGCACGGTGCCGCCAAACATGCGACTGGAGACGCGCGCGACGATTTGGGTAATGCGATCAACCACTTCTACCTCGGTCCAGTCTTGATGTGGCAAGGTCAGCTGTATATGCTTTGGAGGTAGCAAAAGTGAGAGTGCTTACCATCACAAGCAGGGAATTCCGCGTCAAAGGCGTCCCTTATTTCTTCTTGAATGCCGTCCATGACTGTCCCTATCAAGGGTTATTCCGTGTCAGCAATAGTGGCCGTACCGAGCAGAATCGTAGAGGCTTACACAAGTTCCGATTCAACTGCCCGCGGACGCAGCGCGGATGCAGGGTCGATCTGCTACCCATGGTGGTGTACTTGCCCTCAAACATCTCGATAAAGGTCGCCACAAAGTCGACTTCATCGATGGGCGCAGATTTGAGCTCTTCCAAGTACTTGACGGGCAGCATGAGGCGCTCGCCCAGCTTTGATGGCACATAGTAAAGTCCGCCATTGGTCTGCCGTAGTGGTGTTAGCTGGGACACATGTGCGAAACCGGAGTCATTTTGTAAAGTACCATCCGATAGCCCTCTAGAAGCATCTGCATTCCATCGTTCAGGAACCGTATGCGACTTTTTTTAATTGCCTCTTTATTGGAGCCGCCGACAATGGGAATGCCAGCTATCAGCTGCTGCCGAACAGGACGGAAAGCGCAGTAGAGGCCAATCGCAATGATGAGAGGAATGAACAACCCAAGTCCCAATCGAGCTTCAGTTTCTGGAACCTGGATATATCGAAAGGCGCGGCGAACGAAATTCGCCGCAGAGATGGTGTCGGTCATTTGATGTACAGTGCAAGTCGCGGTGTGTTTAGTCAAGCTCCTTCATACATGCAAGCTGCAAGCGTTCAATGGCAGCGTGCTCCAATACCACTCAGACGAGGGCTCAAAAGGAACGTAAACGAAGTTCAGTCACCCAGGGAGGAAAGGAATTCAGGGTTTGATGAAACCAACGTGACGCTGCAACTGGTTAATAGTCCATGTGTACAATGAGGCATTGATACTCGCCCAAAATACCAAATTCAGAACTTACAGGGCACGCCGACAGCTTTCAGCGCTGCACCAAGCTATCCCGAATAGTCGAAGCCCGAAGCCCGACCATCAATCGGCCGTCTGCGACCGTGTTACCGATAATTGCCGTAAATGGTCAGTCCAAGGCTACCTAGACAAATAACATGCTTACTTGGCTGATTCTGCTTCGTCATTTTGATCAGAATCCAAGATATGCCGGAATCAACTCACCCGCAACCGCCGCCCACCATGGCTAATACATTCGTGCACTTCAAACTCGATGTAGACAAGGAATCGAGGCGCCGCTTCAGCACAAGACAAGTCCACGCCGGTGCAACCCCCGACCCTAACACAAAAGCGCGTGCTGTGCCGATATATGCTACGGCGGTTGGTTTTGCATCTCACTACTGCTGCGCAGCGACTAATGTTGGGCACAGTCGTACGTGTTCACCAATAGCGAACATGCGCGCAGGGTATGCAGCAACGAGGAGGCAGGATATGTTTACTCGCGCATTGCCAATGTACGTAAAGACAAATGCCCGCCTCACTGCTTTGCTTACACATGCAAATCGCCCGCAGCCGACCGTTGAAGTGTTGGAGAAGCGAGTTGCCAGCCTCGAAGGTGGCACTGCAGCGGTTGCATGTGCCTCTGGGCAGGCTGCTGCTTTTCAGACGATTCTTTGCTTGGCAAGCAGTGGCGAGAATATCGTGTCGTCGACAAACTTGTACGGAGGCACGTACAGCATGTTCAAGACATTGCTGCCGCGCATTGGAATATCGGTCAGGTGGGTAAACGACGACGACCCGCGGAGCTTCCAAGCCTTGACCGACGAGAAAACAAAGCTCTACTACCTTGAGACTGTTGGGAACCCCAGAATCAGCGTTCCTGACATGGCAGCCATTGCTGAGCTGGCGCACGCCCACACCATACCCTTTGTCGTTCGTATCCTACCCATGAAGAAGCGAATTAGACCATGAGTTTCCCGCTGACCATCTTCTCCTGTTTAATAGGTTGACAACACATTTGGCGCAGGAGGCTTCTGGTGTCCTGTCATTGACTACGGCGCCGATATTGTGATTCATTCCGCGACGAAGTGGCTTGGTGGCCACGGAACCACGGTCGGGGGTGTCGTTGTCGATTCTGGTCGCTTTGACTGGAGCAAGACGGGCGGCAAGTTCCCCGTCCTCACGCACCCGGCTGGAAGCACAGTGGAAGTGTCATATGCCACAGCCTATGGGAACTGTGCTTTTGCCTTGGCAGTCAGAATTGAGGGCGTGATGAAAGTAGGAGGGGTGATGAATCCTTTTGCAGCGCAGCAGATCTTACTGGGCATAGAGACGCTCAGTCTGCGATGTGAGCGTATCGGTGCCAACGCGCTCCGCGTTGCCACGTACTTGTCTTCCAGCCCCAAAATAGAGTGGGTGTCTTATCCAGGCAAGTGTTCCTTGTTTTCATGTTTTCATGCAGGCAGATGATGGGCTTGAAAGTAGCGATGGGCTAATTATTGCCAGGGCTGTCTACGGACCGCTACCACAGCATGGCAACAAAATACATGCGCCGCGGATACGGTGGCGTGCTGTCATTTGGTCTCAGAGGCGGCACCACTGCAAGCAGACATTTTGTAGATGCTCTTGATCTCATCTCTAATATGACCAAGTACGTCGCTTTGTAGGCCCTCTGTATCCAAGTACTAACCGTGCACGCAGCGTTGGCGACTGTAAAACAATGGCGACGCATCCATGGAGCTCGACACACTCCCTCCTGTCTGAAAAGGACCGTATTGATGCGGGTGTTACAGAGGTGAGCCAATGGAGCAATAGACACGGAAAAGGCTGTGTGCCTCTAACTAAGGATATGTAGGATTTGATTCGTCTCTCCATCGGCACGGAAGACTGCGACGATATATTAGCGGATATCCGAACCGCTTTTGAAGCTATTCCTCAGACGGCCGCGGCTGGGGGCAGTGTTGAAGAGACTACGGCCTGGGTCATTGCTAGGGAAGAGATGACTGCTGCGGAAGAGATGGCGGTTACTAAAGAGCTGGCTGCTGTGAGGGTAATCACCACTGAGGATATCGCTGCTGGTGAATGCGAAGAAATTACCACTCCTGAGGAGACTGATGCTACTGGACAGGGATATCCAGCTACTGAAAGCATGGATAATGTGGATAATACTATGGCTGCAGAAAACAGCACAGTTTCTGTTTCAGCATAGCGCTTTTCCTCCATAGATCTATTTCTTCTTTTGCAAAGCACGAATCTTACAATCTGTGTCAGAAAGGAGCCGACGTCCTCACCAAGGCGTTCACGAACCCCAATCCCGCCAACTTGTTAACAATTCGCTCAACCCATCTCCCTGTGTATCCGAACCTGAATCATATCCCAATTATCCTATCCCATCTGATTATGCTGCTGTCTGCGCCGTACCGTACCGAGATCGTCCAGACGCGGGAATGTCGAAGAGCGGTTAGCCCGAGAGCCTAGTTGCCTAGTTGGGATAAACCGGTGACGGCAGGACAGAGAGTAGGCTGATTTGTTCGTAGGTAGCTAACCTATGCATTCGAAGAAACTCGGTTGAACTTCTGGCTAGATAGAGTTGGCTCTCATGGAAGACTCAATCGTCGAATACGTACGAGACTCGGTCTCGCGCAGCCCTTTGGCTGTTCTCGCCATACTCGGCACAGTCTATGGTCTTCTGCTGGTCGTCTACCGTCTTTTTCTGCACCCGTTATCTGGATTCCCCGGCCCGAAGCTAGCGGCTGCGACGCTTTGGTATGAGTTCTATTACGACGCCATCTTGCGCGGCCGGTACACTTTTGAGATTGAGCATATGCACCGCCAGTACGGTCCCGTGGTTCGCATCAGTCCTCATGAGCTACACATCAACGACCCGGCTTTTATCAGCGAGCTTTATGCTAGTGGCAGCAAGAAGCGTGACAAATACCCCTACTTCACTGGCCAGTTTGGTATCCCGGATAGTGTCTTTGGCACGGCTGGCCACGACCTGCACCGCATGCGTCGCGGCGCTTTGAACAAGTTCTTTTCCAAAGCCGCCGTCACCCGCTTGGAGCCCATTATTCACAGTGCAGTCGAAAAGCTCATCTCGCAGCTTGAGACATATTCTGGCGCTGAGAAGCCTGCGCCTATGACAATGGCATTCAGTTGCATGACCACCGACATTGTGACCGAATATGCATTTGCCAAAAGCTATGGCTTCTTAAACTCTCCAACCTTTGAGCCCAATTTTCACGGCGCCATTATTGCAGGCACCGACATGGGCGCTTGGATGAAGCAGTTTCCGTGGCTCATGACGCTCTTGAACAGCCTACCCCAGAGTGTCCTCGCCAAGATGAACCCAGAGGCAGGAAGTTACGTCAAGTTCCAGGAGGACATTCGTCGCCAGATTCGCCAGACACAGGACCAGATTACTTGTGGCTCCTACGAAAGTACCCAGGGTCGCACCATCTTTCATGAGCTGCTCACAGGCGACCTCCCAGACGAAGAAAAGAGTGTGTCCAGGCTCTGGCAAGAGGGCCAGATAGTGGTCGGCGCTGGTACAGAAACAACTGCGTGGACCTTGTCTGCTACCCTCTTTTACATCTTGAACGACGAGCGCGTCCGTCTCAGGCTACGGAAGGAGCTTGCGGCCGCGATCCCGGAGCCATGCCATCGAATCGACTGCACTGAACTGGAAAAGCTTCCGTATCTCAGCGCAGTCATCACCGAGGGCTTACGTTTATCCTATGGGGTGAGCACAAGGCTCCAACGAATCAATCCTACTGCGCCTTTTTACTTCAAGCCGTCGTCGCTGGCAGCGGGTAAGGGCCGCCCAGAGTACGTCATTCCACGCGGAACGCCCGTGGGTATGACTTCTACATTGATCCATACCAACTTGGAACTGTTTCCTGATCCTCATACTTTTATCCCTGAGCGCTGGCTCGATGATAATGGTCAGCGACATCATTTGCTGGATGGATATCTGCTCTCGTTCTCGCGCGGAAGCCGCCAGTGCATTGGGATACAGTAAGTTTTTTTTTTTCTGTATGAACCAACCAGAAGTATGTTGCTAACAAAGCAGACTTGCATATGCCGAGCTATTTCTATGCCTTGCATTGCTCTTCCGTCGTCTTGGAGACAGGATGGAGCTCTTTGAGACCACCAGAAAGGATGTCGAAATTTACTACGACCGTTTCGTCCCCACCCCGAGGTATGGAACAAAAGGCATCAGAATATTGGTTGAAGAAAAGCCTTGAAACAGGGTCTGGGACGAGCAGGGTGGTGGTGCACTTTGAAAGGTATGCTTTCAAGTGATTTTGAAGCTAGAATACTGCATACACCAGAAAGAATCTTGTAATGAGGCACACATTTGTAAAGTTGCAACATCTCGCAGTGTCCGACGTCTGTAAAGTGCAATTATCTTTCAAATACTCAAAGGAAAGCGAGATGAATGGCACACTTGCACGTGTCTAGAGCCCTTGTGAAATGTGTATCCGGAATCCAGGGTAGCACATGGTGCAAACATATGGATGAGGCAATCGGCCCAGTCCAGTCGCGACTACCAAATAGATATTGACCAGGCTGATCTTTGGCGAGTACCACTACAATTTTGCGCATCTTGCATAACATACAGCGTGCAGCATACCAGGGCGAGACCGAGAAGAAGGTATACAAGGGAATAGCATATGTAGATTGCAATATACTAGCAAAGATTACATTTATCATCATTATTCACGAATCAGATTAAACATCTCCCCTGTAAACTTGCATCATAGCCAGATAACTAGAAACATGTTTATATCAAGCCTAGTAATCCCCGACCCAACGGAAATCGCCCGATTCAGCAACTCCGGCGCATCTGTCAACCCACCCGAATAAACACAGCATAACACATTACATTTCCAAGTACTTCTTCAACTATCGGTTGCTAGACTTGCCCATGTGTCCCAGGATGTCGAGATTCTCATTGAGGGCCAGCTTCAGATCACGCACTATCCATCCATACGCGCGGTGGTGCGCGTTGATGAGCTTTTCCAGATGGCTGATTAAACTGTTCAGCCTGGTGATACGGACTCCAAGCAGGCACTTCATGATCCGCACCTCGATTGCGTCGTCCAGCCGCCAGCCGCCGGCCGTGAGGGCGCTCTTGCTGCTGTCCTTGGTATTGGAGCAGTGCTCCTTTGCGCTGGCATGACCGCGCGACCCAGACGCTGTCAAGATGTCCAAGCTGCTCATGTTGCCAATCATCTCACGGCACATGGAAAGTACCAGGATGACGTAGTCTGACCGCACATTGCATTGGTGACAGTGTAGAAACGACTCGCAGCTTGCCAAGATGCCCTTTTGGCACTGCAACATGTCGTCTACACTGACTGTAGGGCCGGTTTGGGTCCCACTGCCCCATATCAGTTTCACCTGCAACGTCTCGTTGGCACTCATGATGCCATGCAGACACGAGCAACGTGAGCAAGGACTCTCTACAGGCTTGGCATCTCGACCATCAGACCTAGTCGTCTCGTTCGAAAGAGTATCGCTGTGTAAAAAGGGCGTGGCAGCTGGCGACGGCTGTCTACCATCAATGGTGTTGATCTGCCAGTTTACATGACCAGGGTTTACAGTCGAGGTGCTGTGTTGAAGCCCAGTGGCGGCAGTGGAGGCAGCCCCGTCGTCGGCATTGCAAGAAAGTGCAGGTGGCTCGATTAAGTAGCCTGTCGTCCAATGTTGCTTTCAACAATGTTAGTCTACGTCAAGCACAGGCGATGCCCTATTGAGCAGAGTATGGACCTACCAGCATCGGGGAGATCCGAGAATTTGAATGCCTCAGTAAAGGCACTGTCACTAGCAGCCATGCCAAAGTCAAAGCCGGATGAAGAATCACCGTCTTCTACGCTAGTGTCGTCGTGGTCGGAGCCATGGAGGGACGACAGGAAATTGGAAGCGCCATTGGTATTGGTAGTCGACGCTTCGCCAGGCACGCATCTCAGCCTTTGTTTGAGGCATTTGACGCAGCTCTCATCCTTGTATATACATCTCAACTGTGCGAACCCATTTAGCAAAGCACAATAATCATTGTGCCCAACCTACAGCACCTTTTTTTGCCTGCAATTCAGGCAAGACGGCCGCCTTTTTGTCTTTTCAAATGGTGGCTCGGAGGGCTGCACGACGTATTCCGAATTGCCCGAGCTCCCTCGACGAGCCGTCAGGGTCTGGAACATTGCGACTCGGCGTAGGAAGTCCTGGAACTGTTGCCACTGTCGATACAGATGACAGTCAATTGAAGGGCGCGTGTAGAGAAACTGTTAACCCAACTCCAGCTTTGTTCTGAGGCGCCGTAAGGCTACACTTATAGTATGTATTCTCGTATTATTTACCCCTCGCCTTTGCGGAACCGTTTCCACTCACCCGTTCTATAAGTATGAACCCGTCTCCAGACGCACATAAATCTCACAAGCCGCCAGTGGGAATACGTCTCTGGTCTGGCCGCATTATCGACAGGCAGCCACAGTGCAGCATTACCAGGACGGAGCAGAGGGAGAGCAACTGATTGCCGGGTGCGATGTCTTGGATGCATTCCTATTTGCGTGACGCCCTGGGCTGCGCTTATCGACTTTGTTTCTTACCCGGCAGCGCAGATGAGACATAGGTCCCTGGACGCCACCCGCAGCGAGCGTCGGCCGAAATATTCGTCTACCTCTTGCTGATCGGTAGAACTACATGCATGCTTCACGAAAAAGAAAAACCTCGTTGCCGATATGCTTGAGAGTGATCTCGGCGTACAGTATCTGTCGCGCTCACCTATAACTAGAACCCACTCTCTCCCCGGCGCACCTGCAAAATAGGAGTTACTTTTTCTAGACATGAATTTAGATATAAATAACAGGTTGTTAATATAACGGTTTTGCTGGAGGTAAAAGCGATAAAGAGGGGGCGGGCACGGGTAAAGTCTCAGCCACAACCTGGAGCACAACATTCGAATTGTCTCAGGCTCTTTGCCGCCAGACGGACGGCACGCGTCGCTCCCTGTCTGCTTTTATGCACACGCATCCGAATTTCTGGAGCACAGTTGCCACAAATGGCGTCGGGATTTTGCTTTCCTGGAATAGTGCATCCTGCCGTGTTGTGTGATAGTTGTGAGCCCGGGAGGTGGTCTAGTCATCTATCTAGCCACCTGTAACTTCCGAAAACTTCCATCGCCAACTTGCTACGGATAAAAGCCTTAGGCCCAACTTCCTAGAAATCCCCCGACAAAAACACAACAACAGTATCAGAGGGCAGGGTTGGGAGAATGCCTGGGTAGATAGTGGGCTGACCACTATCAGAGTCTACAAGTCTCCAAACAAACCGGGGGGTATGTTGAATAACTAGTACTCAAGGTCAGATTCATGCCAGCCAGGTGTGGATGCCACTTTTGCTGTTGTGTGACAGGATATCCGGGCCATCCTGTTTTGTGCAATCCCATTGAGCCAAGGCAGCTGCACGGAGTGGAAAGTGCCCGGTAGCCAGATAATCATCTCCAAGGCAGCAACCCAAGCTACCTGCGTCCTTCCAAGCAACCGCAACTCCTGCGAGAGACAGTTCAATGGCAATCTCAGCTGCCCCCTCGGCTCCGACAGAGGCGGACCCCCTGCTGCGCAGCCGTTCCCACGATGGTGTTGATCGCGACTTTTCGTCGCGACGGAGCGCCTCTGAAAATGAAGACTGTGGCAGCGAAGAGATGGGGCATGTACGCAAAGATCTGGGGAATCGAACATACGTGCTACTGCCGTCTGTGGCTATTGGTGTACGTTTTCAAGCGCAGCAAAAGACTTCCTTGCCCGACTCTGGAGCTAACTCCGGACTGATGTCCCAAGCTGCTTCTCGCTGCCATGGACCAGCTCATCACTCTGGCTGCCTACGCCAAGATAGGAAATGACCTGAACGCGATGAACAGCATGAGTTGGATAGCAACCTCGTGGGTGTCTCTCTTGATTTTTCTCTTCTTCTTCAATCTCAGCTTCAAGTGCAATGCTGACTGTTGATGACGTCTACAGCTACTTTCTTACCCTCACATCCTGTCAGCCTCTGTATGGCAAGCTCAGCGACATTTTCGGTCGAAAAGTGTGCCTTTTGTTTGCGTATGCCATCTTTGGCATCGGTTGTCTTGGGTGCGGCCTTTCGCAGTCTCTACTGCAGCTCTGCATTGCCCGCGGCATCGCGGGAATCGGTGGTGGCGGCATAACAGCCCTGGTATCTATTCTGATCTCAGTGACGGTTCCGCTCAGGGACCGTGGCATCTGGCAAGGATACATTGACATGATCTTTGCGACAGGAACATTAGCAGGTGCGCCGTTGGGTGGTATTCTCGCTGATTCTATCGGCTGGCGCTGGTATGTCTACCACTCGTTTTCTGGCACCAAACATCCTTATCTTTTTTTTTGTAAAATATACTAACAATGACAATGCAGGTCATTTATCGGTCAAGCTCCCATGTGCCTTCTTGCTGGCCTCGCCTTGCACTTCCTTCTCCCCATGCCCCCATCTTCACCATCCTCCCGTCATGAGCTTCTCTCCAAGATGAAGTCTATTGACTTTTCTGGCGCCCTTACTTTGGTAAGCTCTATTTTGGCACTTCTGCTGGGCCTCGACTCTGGCTCCAACGTAGGCTGGACTCAACCCCAGACCTTGATACCTCTTGCCATCACACCTCTTCTTGTGGCGGCGTTTATTTACAATGAGGTCCACGTAGCCTCATATCCCTTTGCTCCAGGTCACATCATCTTCAACCCCAGCATGTTTGCATGCTACATGGCCAACTTCTTTGGAGTCGCCAGCCAAATGGGTGCCTTCTTCTTCCTGCCCCTATTCTTTCAGGCAGTCCAAGGCTTCAGCGCCGCCTTGAGCGGCACATTACTTATGCAAGGCATGGCATTTGGCGTGCTGTCATCGATCGGTAGTGGTTGGGTGATTAAAAAGACGGGAAAGTTTTACTGGATTAACGTGTCAGCCTTTGGCCTTGCGTTCCTGTCAACTCCCCTGCTGGCTTTGGGATTTTGGAGAAAAAGTGTCGTCCTCCAAGTCCTCGCCTTCATCGCATCCTCAATTGGCGTATACGCTGGTGAGTCATTCCGCAGATGGCCAAGAAGACAGTATAAAACAGTCACTAATAGTGGCGCACAGGTATCAGCACAGTTTTGATTGCGCTGCTAGCGAATACCACGATGGCTGATACGGCCGTCACAGTAGCCTGTTCTTACATGTTCCGCTCGCTTGGGGCCAGCGTCGGCGTCAGTACGTCCTCGGCCTTGTTGCAATATGTTTTGCGAACTGAGCTTGGGCACCGACTGTCTCATGACAAAGGCCTCGTAGACGAGATAGGGCAGCGTGTTCGACAAAATATTGATTACATCAAGGAGCTTCCGCCGATTGTAGCCGCCATAGTGCGCTCCAGTTACCAGCATGCGAGCGTCATCGCTCTGGCGCCGCCCGTTCTTTGCGGTCTACTGGCATTCATCTTCACATTTTGGGTGCGTGAGGCTGCTCTGCGTAATAAATAAGAAGCAAAATTTAGTTTCTAGGCCTCTTCTGAATGGTTGTCGCTGCAATAAAGACATGTATGATATCTCAAGTGCCCTACACCGACTGCTGATACTAGTCTTGTCACGTCGTTAGCATCTACGTTATCGAGCTTCGCATTGTTTCATATAGTCAATTATTCAGGGTGATATGCGAGTCTGCGTGCAAAAGGAATCGTCTGTCAGAGCTTGGGTACCTGAGCTACACCGTCAATACTACATTCATGAGTTACTTCTTTTTTTTTCTTTTTTTCTATTTTATTACTATTAGCGTTTAAATCTCCAATGTATTTTATGTTTTCTTTACTTTTGTATCTGCCCTATATATTATAGCCGCTGCGTTTTGACTGACGCAGAAGGACGGCGACTAGTCCGCAGCCCCTGATAGGGGACAGCCTTGTAACAAGGACAGCTCTGTGAGGACATTACAAGGTTGTCTGTTCCCTATCAGGGGCTGCGGACTAGTTAGTCGCTGTCCTCCCTAAGGGCTGGCAGCGCAAGTCCATCCTCCACCATTACACTGCCTTATACCTACCTAATCTTCTTTACTAACAAGCGACGTTTAATTTTCCATAGAACACAAGTCATTGCCCTCGTCCGCACCTTTCATCATCAAGTGGAACTTGATGAGCGGCGAGGCAGTCTCTGCTGGCTCTGGCCTAGATTAATAAACCTTATGTACTCTATAGTTGTTATGCCATAGTGCTATGTGGGATGATGATGTATTGTGGAGGTTGTGTGGGCTCTAGAGAGGTCTCATGTACCCTACACTATAATAGTGGCCAAACTGCTGGAGCATGGCCCCCATTTCCGCCGGCCGAGTCAAGCATCATGAGCTGCTCGATTCTGTCTCCAGTATGCTGGTCATTCCAGTCGTTGTATTCAAGTCACCCCCTGTAGTAGAAAGTCTAATGAAGCAAGTACTCGTGCCGTGCCGGGTCAGCATTCGAGAGCCGTGGTTACCAAAAACCACTGCCTCGTGAATAGCCAACGCAACAAAATCCCACCAACGAAATCTTCAGTTTCTCCCCATTCCATGATGTCAACGAATGACGCAGGGCTGACCATTTTCTCCCTCGTTCAGTAGGACCCTCTTTCTCTTTGTAATACGAGCTGACGGAGACGAGTTCATCGGCCCTATCCACCTCTGCGTAGCGGCTCAGCTGCAAAGAGCGGGAATGACGACAGAGCGCCCACAAGACTCCCGGAAACTCGTATCGCCAAGGGTATCGCTTGCGGCGTCCCCCACTGAGGCGCCTCCAACTACGATCGCCCGGCATGGGTCAACAGAGTGTATTGCCACCAATGGATGGCCGTGGACGGTTCGCAGCGACATGATGGATGACCAAGATGTTGGCCGGGCCGCTTCTTGGAGTTGACGGGTCGAATCTAAAAGCCATTTTTAGACGAGGACAAATTCCCGACCGTGAACTATAAAGTCGCTGGACCGTCAGTTGTAAAAACTCCCTTCTAAATCATCATCAACAGCTTCGTCGTCTCAACCACCCTCAATCCCAATCTCACAACTCTTCACCATCTACTCCCTCACACAACCACAACAACTACCACAGTCATCACAACATGATTGCTCCCATTGCCGCTCTTGGCCTCGCCGGCCTCGCCGCCGCGGCGCCCACCACCGGTCCTCTGTACCCCGCAACGTCCAGCTCCAACGGCTTCAACCTGGTGCTCAATGTGACGGACCCCAGCAAGGACCTCAGCCCGCCCGTGCACGGCACCTTTGTCACGTCGATCCACGTCGGTCCGGCCTACAACTACGTCGGCCAGTCGGCCACGGCTGCCGCCGCGCGCCTGTTCTACGTCAACGGCACCGCCACCGAGGTGCGCTACGGCAGCTCCGACACAGTCTCCGACGGCGGCACACCTCCCTTTCCCGAGGTGCTGTCCCTCGTCCAGGACAAGGCTTCCGAGACGCTGTCGACGCTCTGGCTCAACGCAGGCAACGGCGGTGATGCAAACTACCGCACCGGCCTCGCAGGCTTCCCCAACCCGATCCCGGCGCTGTACCCATCCACGTACGTCGCCTGCCGCGAGGCCCTGGCGTACTATGGCGGCAAGGAATTTGTCATCATCAAGCAGGCCCAGACGACCGTCGGCGAGGACGGCACCATTGACTACAACATTCCCGAGGGCTGTGCGCCGCTGAGCCTGCTGCCGCAGTGCGCCAAGCTCAATGACCTTCCTGCCGGCTCGCTGTCCAGCCACGAGTACGCTGCGAACACGCGCTGCTACGAGAACGTCAACTCGATTGACTGGCCCAAGTACCACGCCTACTAAGCAACCCCGGCCGGAGTAGTTTACTGTATGAGGAAATAGGATGGGGGTTTTTGTATGCAGTGTTCACCTCGCCGAGGTAGTCGATCCTTTATATTGCATAGCATGAAGCGCTTTTTATTACTATTACTGCAAGTTTTTATTTAATATAATATTATTGATGCATTTTGAGCGCGGATTTCTTTCAACTTAGTGCGACAAAAAGTCAAATTGACGGCAATGACACACCAACACATTACCATTATCTTAGTCTTCGGAGCTGAGTGTGATCAAACTGTTCTTCACCTGGCCCTTTGCATAGTCCAGAGAAAACAGACTTGATGACGAGTGAGTGCAGCTCGGCGCACCCGGCCCTGTAGTTATATATTAAAAGGCTCTCCTTGTTCATCCAAACAAAATTTTTACATTTGGCGCAGAATTGATACGTGCCATTGACGCTCCCTGGTGCCGTTCCCACACTGCAGAACGTGGCTGAGATGCACGCCACACCGAATCTCGCGGCACATGCTAGCCGCGACGATGCAAACGCCAACAGCGCAACGCCACTACACCTTCCGCATCTCGGCCCTGAGCTGGCCAGCTCCAAGAAGGCAGTCTCGGACTCGGAGAGCCGAGAGCAAAAAGTGCTAGCACTCGTCCGACAATTCTCCAGCCGCAGCGCGCGCTCCACCGATGGGCTGAACCCCTGTGCGGCCCTGCCTGGCTCGCGTCTCGACCCCAACGGCGACAACTTTGAAGCCCACGCCCGGTGCCAGGCCCTGCTGCTGATGCTTACCGAGTACGCCAAGGCACGCTCTCTACGTATAGCGCGCGTGGCTTCCACCGATCCGAATGCTCACGTCTTGCACTGGAACGACGTTTGCTATGATGCCAAAATCGGCAAGGAGAACCGCAGGGTCAGCGACGCCGAAATTACCAATCGACGCAATCGAGCCCATGGAACCGGTGGTGCTGATTACTTCCCCGGTATCGATTGTTTCAAGGAATCCACTGAGATGTACGATGCCAATTGCTTCAGCCACAGCGACAGCAGCAGCATCGCTACCAGCGTGGATAGCCTCAACGATAGCAACAGGGACAACGTTGACCGCATCCATGTTGTCGACAGCGCCGAGCAATGGGCGGAGCCTCGTAAATCCGCGACGAATTTATCTGATGCCGAAAGCCTCAAGGCCATGGCCGTTGATCGAAACCTGCCCGACCTGGACGACAGTGTACGTTGAATCTGCATCTGCCTCGACCATTGGGTAGCGTAATGGCAACTAATACTTGTATAGGTCATTCGGCAACCGTACCACTACCTAAGGTCACTCCCATCAAAGGGCATTCGTGATCAGGCGATTGATGCACTCAACAAATGGCTCGCTGTCCCCGCCCGATCCACAGCCAGGATCAAGAGCATCATTCAAATGTTGCATGGCGCGTCTCTCATGTAAGTAGGCACTTTTCACCAGCCATTTCCAAGAACTCACCAGCTGATACGGCTCAGGCTCGATGACATGCAAGACGGCTCTCCGCTCCGTCGCGGCCAGCCGTCCACCCACAGCATCTACGGCATGGCGCAGACCATCAACAGCGCGACCTACCAGTACATTCAAGCCACCACTGTCGCCTCTCAGCTCTGCAATCCCGCTTGTCTCAGAATCTCCCTCGACGAGATGCAGCAGCTCCACGTCGGGCAGAGCTACGACCTGCACTGGATGGAAACGACACGCTGCCCCTCGGTGCCCGAGTACCTACGAATGGTGGACAAGAAGACGGGCGGCATGTTCTGCCTGCTGACTAGACTGATGCTGGCCGAGAGCCCGACCAGGACGCACATAACCGAGGCGGATCTGAGCCGCTTCAGCTGTCTGATTGGACGCTTCTTCCAGATACGGGACGACTACCAGAACCTGACCTCGGCCGACTATGCCCAGCAAAAGGGATTCGCGGAGGACTTGGATAAGGGCAAGTACTCGTTTACACTCATTCATTGTATCCAGACGCTCGCTTCGCACGGCACGTTTGCGCCCGACGCCATGCATCTCAATGCTCTGCTCATGAAGCGGAGGGTCGAGGGGAAATTGAGCATCGAGATGAAGCGAGAGATTTTTGCCCTGATGAACAAAACGAAGAGCCTGGATCGCACGCTCAGTCTGCTGAGAAGGTTGTTTGGTGAGCTGGAAAGAGAAGTCGGTATTTTGGAGGAGAGCTTTGGCCGAGAGAACCCTTCCCTCCGAGTCATGCTGGAGATGATGAAGGTATAGATGCCTGTTGATCACTTTGTTCCGATTTGTCAAGTTGGTTTATAGAGCAGTTCCTGGGCGCTTAGATGAGATTTCCTATTTCTATGTATCGTGTATTATCCTTATTTTTGTCTTTCCAGAGTTCTCGTTCGTGAGCCGAGTCAATAAACGTGCATTCTCGTCGACTTGGAAGCGGGTGTTCCTGGTCCAACAGGGATGGAGAGGTATGAGTAGGACGACGGAGGAGGATGCCGAGGAAAAGGTCATCCAGCATGCAGAGTCTGCCTGTGCCAGGTGTACGGCAAGCTGAGAGACGTGTACGACAGCAGGTGCAGGCTCATCGCGCTCCAACGGCAAAGACGTGTGTGCACATACTATCTCTACGCGTCATCTGCGGCGTGTTTCGTCGCTCATATATATAATGCTCGAAAATACCGGCGATTCCACTCTAGGGCAGCCATGTCATCCCACAAGGTAGATACCTTGTAGCCATATTCCTCAGCAGGATGATATTAACGTTCATGATGGCAAAACGCTTGCGATGAAAACTTCAAACCTCCAACCACAGATCTGTATCGTCTCCTCTCACGTTTCGCCACCATTCACTCTGGCGCACAAGCTCCCCTTCCTCGCCCCCGAGAAGCGCCCAGTACTTGCGCAAGAACCACGTCCTGGCCTCCCAACTTCTGCTCTCCCAGGGTGTGCCCGCCGAGACATGACCGTCGGCCGAGCCCGCTGTGCTCTTCTTCGCCGTGCCGCCCCAGAAGATCAAGCCATCAATCAAGTCGTGGTAAAACTCTGTGAGGTCAATGGCCTCGCCGCTGTTGATGACATTGCGCCGGAGCGTCGGAAACGGCAAGACGTCGATAAACGCCACGTGCTGGCAAATGATTTGCTCTCGGACCGGGCGCATGTCCGGCTTGAGCGACTTGAAGATGACCTGCACCGTCTTGACCACGGCGTCGGCGCAGGTGCCGTTGGCAATCTCGCCCGTGGGCCGGAAAAAGGGCGACATGGCCTTGGCGACGCAAAGCATGTCCTTTGTCATGCCGACGTGCAGGCAGAGCGACGCCATGGCCTCGACGATGCATACGCGCTCCACACGGTGCGTGTGACCGTAGCGGTCCTCTGAACGCCGTACTGCGAGTAACACTACGTCATCCCCGCTGAGCCAAGAACCCTGAGTCCCTGAAGCCCCTGAGCCCCAAACAGGTACCTACCAGGTCCCTACCGAGGTACCTGAATAGGTACCTGAATAGGGTAGTACATACCCCTCCGACCTTAGTACTGGCCAAGGTACCATAATTTGTACCTACAAGGGTGTTACCACCCACTGTACCTTAATAAAAGCTGGGGGATCTGCTGCGATAAGGGCGCCCTGTTTTGGGGACGTCTTACCTAATACAGTGGTTGAGTTGGGTGGGCCTCCTCTCACCTTTGGCTTCCATCCGGGAAACTGTTCCCAGCCGCTTCTTCATCCTGCCCCCCTCTCCTCTCCGACTTTGCCATTTCTACCACAAAGCCTTCCCGTCAGCCTGGCTTCTTTTCAACTTCCCCTTTACCCTCCCACAACCGACACCATGACGCGCCGCTCGCCTTCATCCGTCGTCGATTCCTATGCGTCGCTGCCTATTCGCTCCACCACGTCTCCCTCTCCCTCGCCCATCGTCCCCTGGCCTTCAGTCCTCCCCAAGTACGACACGTGTCCGACGCCTTATGATCCCAATGTCGTCCGCGACGGTCCCATAACCGCCATCGTTACCAACCCCGACCTGCCCCGCACCATATCCAGGGCGTCCCAGAGCTTCCTTCTCGCCGACATGGACGGCCGCAGCGTGAGGGACAACCGCGCCTGCGCCGCCTGCATCGCCCAGCTGGCGCCAAAAGAAACGAGCCAGATCAACTGGCACCTCGACAGCGACGATGACTGCCGTCTCTGCCAGGTCGCTGCTCTCAAGCCCGAGGCCTTTACCAAGCCCTTCTGCGATTTCCTGACCGAGAACCCGACCATCTTCCACACCGTCGAATACTGCAAGACCAAGCTCCGCAGCGCCGAATACCAAGAAGTGAGCTAACCCCCACGCCCCCCTCTGTCTGCTCGTACTAAACATTTCTCTGTAGCTCCCTTCCCGCGAGTCTTGGAACGGCAGGATTCACGCCGGCGGCAAGTACTTTGTCTCCCGCAACGGAAGCTCCATCATCGCCTTTGCCGTCGGCCGTGGCTACAAGACGGGCCAGGCACCAGGCTTCGCCATGGTCGGTGGTCACATTGACGCCCTCACCGCGCGCCTCAAGCCCGTCAGCACCAAGCCCAACAAGGCCGGCTTCCTCCAGCTCGGCGTCGCCCCCTACGCCGGCGCCCTTAACGAGACCTGGTGGGACCGTGACCTCGCAATTGGCGGCCGCGTCATTGTCCGCGACACCAAGACGGGCAAGACAACCTCGCGCCTTGTCCGCCTCGACTGGCCCATTGCCAAGATCCCCACGCTCGCTCCCCACTTTGGTGTCGGCATCATGGGCCAGAAAAACAAGGAGACACAGGCCGTGCCTGTTCTCGGCTTAGAGAGCACTGGCGATAATGCTGACACGGAGCGCCTAGGCCCCGAGGGCGCCTTTGTCAACACCCAGCCCCCGAAGCTCGTCAAGCTCATCTCCAAGGAGCTCGGCATCACCTCATACAAGTCCATTGTCAACTGGGAGCTCGAGCTCTACGACGCGCAGCCCGCCCAGACCATCGGCCTCGACCGCGACCTGATTTCGGCCGGCCGCATCGATGACAAGCTCTGCTCATGGGGAGCCCTCATGGGCCTCCTCGCCACAGAGGACAGAGAGGACGAGACCTACGTCAAGCTGATAGCCCTGTTTGACGACGAAGAGATTGGCTCTAAGCTGCGCCAGGGCGCCGGCGGCACGTTCCTCCCCTCAGTCATCGAGCGTGCCGTCGAGGCCCTCAACCCGGAAACGTACGGCCCCGGCCTCCAGGGCCAGGTCTACGCCAAGTCTTTTCTCTTGTCCGCCGACGTCTCCCACGCCGGTAATCCCAACTTCCTCGGCGAGTACCTCCCCGACCACACGCCCCAGCTCAACGTCGGCATCGTCGTGGTCGGCGACTCCAACGGCCACATGACCACCGACGCCGTCTCCACCGCCGTCCTCGCCCGCGTCGCCGAGCTCATTGGCCACCGCCTCCAGCCCTTTCAGATCCGCAACGACTCCCGCTCCGGCGGCACCATTGGACCCATGCTCTCCAGCCTTATGGGCTGCAAGGCCGCCGACGCTGGCATGCCCCAGCTCAGCATGCACTCGGTCCGGGCCACCACCGGCTCCCTCGACCCCGGGCTCGGCGTCCAGTTCTTCAAGGGCTTCCTCGACAACTGGGAAAAGGTGGACAATGAGTGGGAGCACTGAATGGTGTTGTATTCGCTCCGAATTGCACGTTAACACTTTTTTTTTTCTGCGCTTGATTTGAATATACCAGAAATGGCGACTAGACACATATAGAGAAAGATGCGGCGTAGTCGGTGTATAGAAGATGTAGAACTAGATTTATCATAAGAAGCTTTGCGCGTTTTTATCCTTGTCTCATTCTCAACCATTCACAGTGGTCAAGTTGGTATGCAGCGATTTCATAAGATGAAGAGAAACCAAGACATCATGTTCGTAATGCTATACAAGTCATGTATGTTTATTGCTTCAAGTAGCTTAGAGTCCTGAGGAGAACCCAGGTACCATGATGCGCAACTCCTGTCAATAAAGAAACACCCCAAGCTATCCCAGAAAGGTAAGAAAAAAAGAAGACAAGACGACATGCGCTCTCTCTAAAGACCGTCTCCCCAGCAGCAAAATTTATGCTTCTTGCCTATACCTCCTCCTCCATAATGGCGCCGCCGTCCCCTCTGCGCATCAGTCGCGCGCTTTCTCGGAGCATCATCGCACGCTCATCTGGCGACTCGTCGTCGCTGTCATCGTCATCCTCGCCATCGTCACTCTCCACAGCCGCGACACCATCCGCGTCGGGGTGGCCGTCGCCGTCGCGCTTCTTCTTCTTTCGCTTTTTCTCGAAATCCTGCGTGTGCGCGTCCGCGAGCATCTTGGAAAAAGTGCGCGCCGAGTCGGTGCGGCGCCGAAACAGGCCGCCACTCTGGGACGTGCTCGCAACGGCGGTGGCGCTCGTAGCCGTGGAAAAGGCGCCGGCACCGCCGCCGGTGGGTGCAGTGGTGGCCGATGAAGCATGTCGCTGCGGCCCTACGGTCTGTGTGTGCGCGGCGCTGGGGGCGCTGGGCTCGAGGGGCGTCGTGGTGGACGCCGCAGACGGTCCGGTGCCGGCAGAGGAGGAAGAGTGGGTGGCTTCGGCGCGTTTGAGCGCCGCGGCCGTGTCGACGTCGCCTGGCTGCTGCTGCTGCTGCTTGCCGTCGGGGTCAATCATGGGCGATGACCCGGCGCTGGGTGTGTTCTGCGTAATTAGCGGCTCGATGCGGTACGGCAGCGGGACGTCGCGCGAGGCCTTGTATTGGCCGACGTTGGCGCAGTGCTCATTTTCGACGCGGAATAGCGCCCACATGCCACGCCGCGTCACCTCCAGGAGCGCGACGCCGAAGGAAAAGATGGTTGAGTGGTTCGCGTCCTTGGGCAGGACCACGTACAGGATCCAGCTGAAGCGGAGGACGGGGTCGACGGTCATAATGAAGTAGTAGGGCCACTTAGACTTGAGGGCCAGGATGTCGCGCAGCCAAAAGTGGCGCGAATGGAACTGGAGCAGAGAGAAATCCATAAAGAGATCCCAGATGGCTACGGAATGTTAGAATCATGCGGAGTGTGGCAGCGATGGATATGGTACTTACAGCAGTAAATGCTGTTTACAACGGAGAAGAAGATGAACAGCCCCATGTTGGTATTGGTGCGGTGTATGCGGAAATTCGACAGCAGCACATTGGACAAGATTGTCATGGAATACTTGCCGCCGTTGACGAGATGCGGAAACACGTTGCGCGTGTCCTTGTAACGGCGGAGACACTGAAAGAAGCGCCAGAGCGCTGGCAGCGTCGTCAGGAAGCCGAGCAGCCGCGAGTGGTTCGAGTTGCACTGCGCGGGATTCTCCCAGTTATTGGTGTACAGGCAAAAGAAGAGCTCGACGTTGGCCATACAGTACGTCAGGGAGCAGTACATGTCGCCGAGGAAAAAGTCGCGAAACTCGACGGGGTAGATGCCCGCGAGCAGCAAGCGCCAGTGCGAGTACGCAAACCACCGACGGCTCTTGTGCGCGAGCAGCGGCAGCGGCAAGAAGATGACGAGCGCTGTGAGCGCAATCAACACGACGGGGAAATACAGATACAGACTCTCAGCGCCGTACCGGCTAAAATTGGCCCACATAACGACGCCAAAGATGAGCAAGAAGAAGCTGGGAAACTCGGCCATGCGGCGCCAGTCGATGCGGGAGCGTGGGTCGAGCTCAAAGATGAAGGGGTAGTTGACCTTGCATCTGGTCCAGACGTAGCAGTTGAGGCAGAAAAAGGCAAAGAGCAGCAGCATGAGAAAGTAGCCGGCGTAAATCTGCAAGAGATAGCTTGTGTGCAGCCGCCGCCGTGGGTCGTCATCGTACAGGAGCTGCACGCCGTAGACGAGCCCCTGCACGGAAAAGACGATGCCGGTGCCGATGAGGAAGCCGTTGAGAAAGGAGCTACCCGACTCGTCGCTCGTCTTGTGAGCGAGGCTGCGAAGCTTGCCGGCGGCGAGCTTGTGGTTGCCGCGCTCAAAGTAGCGTGCGTACAGGTCCTCGACGGCCTTGATGTGACCCTCGAGCAGGTCGCTGTTGACGAACCACGCCTTGTTGACTTTTTCGTTGACGTAGCGCAGCGGCGGCCGCGCGTGGACGGCCTTGTCAAATTTCTTGTTGATCTTGCGGAACGCGGTCCGGTTGAGGAGCGCGTACGACTTGAGCAGCTCCAGGCCGCGGTAAAACTCTTGCAGTGCCAGCTTGAGCTTGCGCTTGGCGGTGCGGTACGAGACGTCGTGCTCGTCGGGCCGGCGGATGTAGTCGCGCTGCCCTTCGCCGGGCCCGGCAGGCGGCCGCACGCGGCCGCTCATGTACGGCGTGTTGGGCATGGTGCGTAGCGCGTTTGAGTTGGGCCCCGGCGGGAACAGCTTCGTCTTGATGGAGGGCATCCAGTGGTGTCCGCTGCGGTCCGTTCCGCTGTCCGAGTCGTTGCCGTACAGCGCCAGGTGTTCATGCGTCGGCGCATTGGTCGGGGCAGGGACAATTTCTTGTAGTCGGCGGTTGCGCATCTCGTGGAGCTGCTCCCGCAGCAGCTCTAGTCGTTTGCCCGCCTGCTCCTCTTTGAGTTTGTAAAAGGACTCGACTTTATCGAGCTCCGAATCCATAAACTCATAGAAATCATGCTCCCTCTCCCGCACCAGGTCGAACGGCTCCATGCCGAGTGTCGTTGCCGAGGCATTCCGTGTCAGTGTGGGCGAGTAGGAAAATATGCGCCGCAATGGTGAAGGCTGATGCTGATCGGCGGTGCTACCGCGACGCTTGTGTTTATTCCAGCTCGAACTCAAAGAGCCATTGGACTGCGAGACTGGCAGGATGGTACTCGCGTTCCGTCTCTCAGCCGATGGCGGCGTTTTCGGATTGTGCGCCCAATCGCGGGTTCGCACGGTGGCGTCGGGCGACGATGCATCCGGCGCGGGGCGCATAGCCGGTGCCGGCAGCTCAAATTCGTCACTGTGGCTCCGTTGTGCCAACGGGCTCGGGTTGGGCGGCGTCGGCACGAAGCTTCCATATTGCAAAGTGGTGTCGGGACCCCGGTTCAGGGCATCGTCCTCGCCTCCCTTGCCGCTCCGGACCGGCACAGCGCGCGCCGGGGACGGCCGCACCTCGTACGGCGTGCCCGAGGTGTAGGCGGGCGGGCGGCACGACGATGTAGGTCCTGACAGAAGAGAGTCTCGGTATTCGCGGTCGTTGAAGGTCGTTCGCAAGGTCGGCTGGGTGTTGCTGTTAGGCGGTTGTCCGAACAGAGACGCCCCTCGGCTGCCGCGCAGCTTTGGCGTGGTGCCATTGGCTCTGTTGACGGCGCGGGCCACGGCCTTGACGTACTTTTTGCCCGCCTTGTAGTTGAGATATTTGATGCGCCATTCTAGAGGGAAAAAAGTGAGCAATTGCATGAACAATTTTGATCCGGTCATGAACGGCCCCACGCCTCTTAGGAAAGCACAAACCTGGAACAGCATCTCTCTCCAGCTCTTTGGCGAACTTCATCGCCGCGTAGCGAGAGAGGACAAACGAGGCCCTTCCAAAACCAGCAGCGGCGCACGAGACCTTTTTCCCTTATCAAGCGGAAGCAACAGCGGCCTAGACCAGCCGTCGAGGTCCAATCTGACGGGAAAGCGGTAGCTTTTGTTACAAAGGTCGTCTGGGTCGGCCAGCCGCCACCGTGAGGTCTGAAAATTCCGCCCGAGCTTGGAGTGTGCCCATTCGAAGATTGGCGGTACGGCAGGCCACGGACTGGTATGTCAGGGTCTGAGGCTCGGACGGTAAGGGACCTCTCAGAGGCGCGCAACGAGCAACGTGCTCGAGAATGTCTCTGGCCTTCTACCGCTGCACCGCTGGCTAGTATGGTAGGGAGCCCCAGTCGAGATGGTGGCGGAGGAAAAAAATGACGGATGAGGAGACGGGATGCTGGAGAAGGAAGAAAAATATACTCGGTACAGTGTTGAAGATGGTGGGCGTTTGGTGCAGTGCAGATCCACTAGTAAACCTGGTTGCGAACAAGGGTGCCACTTGTGAACCGAGTCCGGTGGCGGATAGGATACAACGTCCCTCCTTCTGAGCAACAAAAGGACACATCCAAGTCACCCTATACATTGTATTCCAGCTGTTTTCTAGCCGCAAGACTCCCTCACTTCTTTTGTTCTTTCAAGAAAAACCCCCGTCTCGCCTCATCCAGGCGTCCAGCCAGCTCCCCTAGATTCCGGAGTTGTCCTAGGCTCAAGACATTGTCTTAGACCTAGCATGACGTCAAAACACCAAAACTACTACTATCTAGCCTATCGAGCTACCTGTTCAAATGCTCGTTGCCACTGGTGAGGAATCCTCCGACAACGCGTGGTCAGGTACACCGGTTTCTCCTTCCTGGGCCAGTAATAATAAGGAAACTGTAAATTGTAGGCGCAGAAAGCATCCAAATCCCACCCCAGCTCACCAAAACAGGACGTATTACCATTAGCTGTGATGCTTACGAGTGACTGACGTGCAGCCTTGTTATAACTTGGCCCAGACAAAGGGATGAACGAGATCTACGGTGCATGAGCATGCTGCGCCATCCCCGAAGTGCATCTCTATTAGCATTCTCTCTTTCTTCTTCTTCCTACTGTGGTCGTCACACGGAGCCTCGCTTGCACCACCATTCTGCGACGACGCCACCACCCCGATGTGTACGCCTATGCTCGCGTGCCCATACCACCATCGTCCCATGATTCGCTGCTGTGAAACCCCGTGGTTCATGGTTCCTGTACTTGAGAATTCCTCAGGGGTTTTCATCCCTATCATTGACGCTACGCGATGCCTAATCGGTCGGTACGCCCCCCCAGATAGGGATTCCGACCAGAATCTTGTCATTCTTTATTTTCGACCACTGCCTATATCTTCGAGATGACCCTCAAATAAGATGGTTAATTAACTTGTGAAGCCACGTCGGCTACACAACTGCCCCTATGCAGCAACACAGGCCAAGTCTCTCAACCACTTCTAGCCACGCCCGCCAAACTGGGTATAGCCGAGGAGTGCTCACACAGGCCTGCCACGAGCACTCTTCTGAAACTTTGAACAGGGAGGCTCACAAGAAGCATCACCATTACGTGTTGTGCTGCTACTAGGCAATATTGCCTCGTCCAATATGGGCCGAATAGACCAGGCAGGCAATTCGCACCGTTGTTGCTACGGTCTGTTTCGGGGCCGATGAAGATATTGGTGAGTTCGTCCGAGTTTTCTAATCATATCGTCATATAGGCGGCATTATAAACGCTCAAATACTCGGGAGGACCAATGAACTCACGCTCAGAGTGGGTTACTTTGCTAAAATGACTAGTAAGCTGATCACTAGAGCACCCAGACAAAGTCTGCCAGATGTACAAAGTCTGTTATCATTTTTTCTTGTCCAAGTCTTTACTATCTCCGTCAAAGTCATGTCCCAGAGTCATGCGCGCACGGAATCTCGTCGGCTTCTACCTCCTTAGACTCGCTGATGCCGACACCAACAGCCGGGACGGTGCCTTCCAAATCCTCTACAAAAGCTACTTCAGCTCCATATTGGCCTTTATTAGCGCTGTCAGCAACCTTTACTCAATCCCACTAGTTGGCGGCATCTCCTTCACTTGCCTCCAAGCCCCAAAGTCACCTGCCAAATCCGCGTAAATTTCTCCGACCACAGCTCTTCTCTAATTCACCGCCAAGGTGCCGAAAGAGGCGCAACGGACAAATCTTTGAAGGGCGAACCCAATCAAGGGGAGCCACTAGCTGCCCACGTTGCGGCCCTGGCCGCCATTGATTATAACTAGCGCATGTGCGTAGCTAGGTCCTTGCTTACAGGTTGTTCTGATTCTGGGGCCGAGGACAAACTAAAGAGAGTGACATGATGTAGATATAATTGCGCCAATCAACGACTAGAGCTATTCCACGAATGGCTCTTTTGCTGTCGCCAACTCTGCCTCTGCAGATGTTCAAGGCAACTGAAGAGTAAACGAGATTCGGGCGTCAATTTGCAAGTTAGAAGATCAAGATATCTATTCTCAGCATTATTCAATTCGTTGTAACCCCTTTATCCTGCGTCCACCTGCTCGGAACGTAGTTGGCTAGTCGCTTCTAACAAGCGGGACGATGAAAGCCTGGCTCCGGATTTCCAAAATCGGTCAAAGGCATAAACATAGACTTGAGACTAGAAATGAATTCTTCCAGGCACGCTTCCACCTCGGCATCTCCTGCACTCCACGTCCATCCTCTTCGGGATGGCGCGTTGCTGCGACGCTGTGACGCTGCACCAATTGGTCCCCCAGTTCGTCGTCTGACGCTGTTGCAAAGGGGGAGGTCAGCCAGCTCCGGATCTTTGTCCATCAATCAAATCACTTCCATGCTGCTTTTTGGGGAATTGTGGCATCCCGACTGGTGCGATTGACAGTGCCGGGACGGGGATGCCGTTGAGTGCTTGTAGATGCCGGCTCGCCGCTCCGGCCCTAGACATCGTCGAGGCCAGACCAGGAAGGACAGTTTCCGTCTTGTCATGGCATGTAAGCTTATACAAATTAGTCGTGGAGATGCGTTCGGCGTTTTACTTCTGCGACGACTATATCTAGAGGCTGCTTTCCCTCATTATTCCAAGAGTCGAGCCGACAGTATTATCACAGCTTCTCCTTCCCTTCTCTCCCCCTTGCTGCACATAACAGACTACATTCGTCTGCCACTCCTATACAATCAGTATGATTGCCAAGACTGCCATCTCCGCCCTCCTAGCCAGCGCCGCCATGGCGATGCCGGCGACCCCCACGACGCCCGAGGCCGGCTTCTCCGTCGGCGCCCTCGACAGCCGCCAGCTCAATGGCAAGGTCACCAACAGCGCCATTGCCAACTTCAACGCCGATAACACCAACGACGGCATCGGCGCCGGCAAGGACGAGTACCACATGTACTACGGCAACGGCGGCACGGCCGCTGGCTGGCCGGACCGCAACCGCTGGGTGTCCTTTGTCGACATGTACGTGCGCCCCGACACCCAAATCAAACACACTGTTATCCGGTTTTCTAACTAGCGCAGGTTCAACAACTACAAGAACCAAATGTTTAGCTCGTGCGGCGGACAGGGCCAGGCCAACGACTCTGGTCCCGAAGTGGTACGCCCGTTCCTGACTTACACGAGCCGAACCTTGGAACTAACATGAGAACACTGTCAGGGCGCCATCTATGACGGCATCCAAAAGGCGGCCAAGGCATCAGGTGTCGACCACCGCTTCATCCTGGCCATCATCATGCAGGAGTCGGGCGGCTGCGTGCGCGTCAAGACGACTAACTACGGGGTGCGCAACCCCGGCCTGATGCAGGACCACGACGGGCAGGCGACGTGCAACGAGAACGGCAACGTGCAGAACCCGTGCCCATCGGGTACCATCTACCAGATGATCTCCGAGGGTACTGCCGGCACCTCCAAGGGTGAGGGCCTCGCCCAGACGCTCAACCGCCAGGGCCACAGCGACGTGTCGGCCTTTTACCGCGCGGCGCGCCTCTACAACTCGGGCTCCATCTCCAAGACGGGCAACCTCCAGGACGGCATCGCCACCCACTGCTATTCGGCGGACATTGCCAAGTAAGTTTGACACGGAATATGAGAGGGTTGTTGGTGCGTGGGCTGAGCTAATGTTCTTCTTCTTTGTAGCCGGCTTACTGGTTGGGTCAACGCCCCGTCTCAGTGCAAGTGCGACGACAATCCCAGTAGCTGTGGCATCACGACCAACTAAACGAGAATTTCGGGAGACTTGCTGCAGGATATATGGATGAAAGCTTGCGTGCGGGATGCACAAGCGACTCTTATACTTCTGATTGTACAAACTTAGATTTACCGTTCTTAAGGCGATTGTCGTAAGCCATTCTAGTACAATTTTGCGGAAAAATTACACAGTATTCATTTTTAAATGCCAGTTACAAGTACTTTTCACTCATAGTACTTCCGTGGTTATCTTACATCTTTTTGGCGCAAGGGATTTCCTCCATTTCCAGCCTTCGTTACGGGGTGTAGGGTAGAGCAGCTTTATTGTCCGGTCCACTGGTCTTTTCGCCTCGAGGGCCATGGGTGTGGTTTCACCTGGTCTCGAATGAAATAGAGGCCATTTTCTGGTTTCCTATTGGATTTCTCCGTGGCTCAACGTGGCAGACAAACGGTAAGGCTCACATAGGACGGCTCAACGAGCAAAATTGGAACCTGAAGCGAGACGACTAGCCGCACGACCAGATACACCAGCCCGACTATACAAACCAGAATATGCACGAAACCAAATTTCATCATTATTTCTTCATACTTGAAAGCTAATAATGCTGCAGTGCAACGCAGCAGAAGGGCCATGCAGACAGCCGGGCGAGATTCTCCTACCCATACAAAGAACAGGATACGCTCTCGCATGGAATTTCACATGCGAATCGTGGGTTGCAGTTCCTGCAACCCTCTCCATATTTGATAGTGAGAGAGGTGTGTGTAGCGTGTGCGGCCGGAGCCGACGGCAGTTGGGAGAGGTGGTGAGGCGGCCAAAAGCGGCTGCTGAACCGCCGCTGTAACACGCAAGTACATTATGGAATCGAAAAGGTTTGTCATGCGCACGCGTTGCTATCAGAGGGCTGATTCGTTATCGGTCGGCCAATTCAGCCTGCCTTGTGGCGCACTAGATATCCATTTACATGGCTTATGATTTTTTGTGGAAAGATGTGCGGAGAGGAATAGTATAATGCACATGCGGAGACGACAGTCGATTGGAAAGCGAGTATGGCACGGTGTATGACGAGACGACCCGTCAGGTCGGGCATTTGGCTGCAAGAGACGGTAGCCATCCATTCCAAGGTTTGGTGCAACAGATGGGATGCATGAACAAGAGCAGCCGTGGGCGAGAGAGAGAGAGAGAGAGAGGAGGCGTACGTAAGGGTTTCGGGT
>NW_006271970.1:3602659-3693834 GCF_000225605.1 Cordyceps militaris CM01
GAGAGAGAGAGAGAGAGAGAGAGGGCGTCAAGGTTTCGGGTGCTGGCTAGCCCCAGTCGAGCTGAGTTCCGATATTGGCTCTTGCAGCCAATGCAGTTTCTCGTTTGCTGTGGCGTGTATTTCAGCCCTGTTCAGCTTGGGCGCATTTTTCCTCTGGCGCTTCTCGATTGGGCGCGAGCCAAATGTCCAACCGCCTTGTCGCTGGTGGTGGCACCAAGCTCTGTGGCGGTGAGTTGGGGGATGCCCAGCAGTTGAGCATCGTCCGTACAATATCAAGACTGCCAACGGCGAAGGGGGAAGCTTGTTCATCTTTTGCTCCCGGCCGAGACCAATATCCACGGTCGCAGCAGCGTGCATGAGGAAGCGGAAGGCGGGATTCCTTCTTCTTCGTGTACTCTGTATAGAAGCGGAATTATGGTTGACCGGGCAGAGAGACGCAGGAAGGCTACCCAATGAGGAGGCTACGATCGAGCTGCATGCATGTAGTTAACGGTGGACGGCGTTGTGGCTTGTATGTTGGGAGCCTTGCAGCGGCTGTCCCGACGAGGTGAGGCCGGAGGAGGGGGTTCGTCGAGCGACGCTCCATGCCGGGCGTAACAATGTTCCGCCGGTTCCATGCCGGACGTAACAATGTTCCACCAGTGCCTTTGTTGCCCAGACTTGATCCGCAGCGTTCGCTTTGGGGTCTTTTCTCTTTTATCGCCTCTGAGCGAATAATAATAAAGTTGACTAGGGCAGGTTGTGAGGAACCGGATGAGCTTATTTCTCCACAAGATTGGGCCTATATTGTGGAATTTTCGGACACTGCCAGCTGAGTCGAAAAATGGATGGCGTGAGCAAAGCGCATGAATGTGTTTATGCGATTTATGATTTTAAGATGCGCCATTCAGCTGGTGTTGTTCCCTGAGAGGGGTCGTGCGGGCTATTGTGGCACAGTGATGAGGAGAGAGGGAAGCAAAGCTATCAATCTTGCAGCGATGGGGAAAAAAAGAAAAGAGGAATGAAGGGTGACGAAATTGAGCTCAAGACGGAACAGGAAACAAACAGGCAGACGGATGAGAAAACAAGATGCAAGTTGCATACTGCGTACTGCAATGCACTACAGACGCCTCTTGTAACTACAGGCCAGCCAGTTGCCAGCCAGCCAGCCTACCTACCTACCTAGGTACTAAGTTACTGGCGGTTGAAAGCCGTGGCTGCATCTCTGGTGGTGCTGCATACGGCGGGTCCGAAGGAGGGCTATTCATTGCCTAATTATTAGTGCTGACTTGAAACTGCCCGTCCGTAAATTTTGCCAAGTAGATGAGTAGTTACCTAACTAGCCATAGGATCGATATTGGAAAGGGCATCAAGGAGAGGCCGTCATGCTGTGAGCCTGTGACGCAATGCGCGCGCGATTGCCTGCCTGTTGCGGAAGTAGGCCGCGGGTGGCTGGCGATGGGGAGGGGAAGCACAGCGCGGTACTTGGAGTGACACGGGCATGACACGGCAGACAAGGCAAGGACAATGGATGCCAAATATACAAATTACAGAGTAAAGAAAGAGGATATCGAGGCAACTGGAAAAGGGCGAAATCGCTCGGTACCTTGGTAGCTAGCCGCCAACATTTCCGTATTCGTCACAGGACTGAGACATGGCTGGTTGCAGCTTGTGGCTGATGGTGGCTGGTGAGTTTGAATGCTGATATCGAGGGCATTCACAGTGGGTTGAGGGTTGATGCCACTGTAACTACGGACTACGGAGTAGGAACCGCCCAGACAAGCAGACATTTCAGCAGGACACGTCAAAGTTGCTCTGCAGATGGTCAGTTGCACAGACATTTCTGTCCTTCTTCTTTTCTTCTGTATTATTTATTCTACCGCGCCCACAACTGTACCTGTACATCATCATGTAGACCTCCACTTCAGTCTAGCATAAACCACCAACGCGCCACAGGCTCCCAGCTTCCAACTGCCACAAACGCCGAGCCCGCCGCAGAATCAAGCCTGTAATCGCAGCCAATCATGCCTGCTCCCCCCCGCTCAAACGTAGCTGAGCACGCCTCTGCACCCTTGAACCTCTTTGGGCAACTTTTTGGGGCCTCGTTTCTGCTAGTTCTTTGCAATTTGGATCCGGTTCATTGTCGCGCCCCTCTCTGTTCGTGGCTTTGCATTTCAATTATTGTATGTCGTGGGCGCGCGGGACTGCGGCGGGTGTTCAGGATGTAGTGATGAAAAAGCAATGCCGGTTCCGGGCTTGTTTGCGCATCACAGAAAACCGTGGATGAAAAATGGGCGAAAAAGAAAAGAAAAGACGTACAGGTGCAAAAATCAACAAATCATCCAATCATCCTCAGTCACTGCACTGCTCCTCTTATTATTAAGTAGCCATTGGGTACCTACAGCCTGGTACAGCGCAGTCGGCCCTGTTGATGTCACCGCAACAGGCGACCGCTGGACCTGGTCTAACAGGCTAGTACCTTAGTACTAATGTACCTCCTCTAATGTACCAGGTAGTAGTGCTCGCCCCCAGCGTCCATCCAGCATCCGGCCAGTAACCTGCCTCTACCTGGTATTAATATCCAGCCAAGGCTCTTTTTCATCGACTTATTACAGCCATTCAATCCAATCCCATTCTCCTTCTCCTCTCTCTCCCTCTCTCTCTCTCCAAGTAACCCCCATGTAACCTACCTCCCCCCACTACTCGGTTTTCCCGTCCTCGGCGGCCAAAGAAAAACGTGCACTCTTGTCCTCCACCGGGAAGGCTCCCTGCCCCAATTCTGCCTTGGTTTTAGCCCGACACAGTAGCGCTGCCCCCCAAACTCAAAAAAACATCACACCCTCCACCCGACTCGCTCCTCTTCCCTCCTTCTCCTGCCTGCTCCGCGCTGGGACAAAGGAGGGTTGAAGAAGAAGAAAAACTCTAAAGCAAAAAGAGGGCAGGCGATAACCAGCCTCAAACAACCCTTAGCGGCAACCATCTTTGCCTGAGCCGCCGCCGGACCCTTCAGATCAGCATGATGGAGGCTCCGACACGTTCTGCGGCAATGGATCCTTCATATGGCCACTCTCGCACACGAACGACCTCCTCCTCCGTCTTTCCCTCGCAGCACCCGCAACACCAACAATACCACCACCAGCAATACCAACATCACCAGCACTCGCCGCCGCCGCCGCCGCAGCCGCAGCAGCAGCAACAGTACAGCCCGCATCACCACCAAGAACAACATCCTCACCAACATCAACAGCAGCTGCACCAAAACCACGGCCACCAGCACCAAAACCACCCCATGCATCCGGCCCAACAGCACCACCACCAGCAGCCGTCGCCGCAATCGGCCTCCAACCCCCAGCTATGGCGCCGGTCGCCGTCCATCGGGGCCTTTAGCAACGCCTCGAGCTTCCAGCAACAACCCCCGGCCGCCTACCGCACCTCGACCAGCGACCTCCGCCGTTCGACCTCGAGCCGCTCCGTCACCACACAGGGCGGCGGCAGCAGCTACGTCGCCCTCCTCCGCAAGCAAAAAGCAACGGTCTGGTGCGAGCGCGCCCAGTACGAGGATCCCCGTCTCGTCGCTCAGCAGCGTGCCGCCAAGGTGCGTGCCAACCTCGAGGTTGTCAGCGGCAACACCGCGGGACGCACCCAGACGGGCCTCGCCTCCGCCAAGGTCGCCGGCAAGATTCGGCACGGCAGCAAGGCCCAAGTCGTTGGCTATGCACCCGGCGAGACGCACGTTGGTGTCGGCGGCGTTCCGCTTCGCCTCAGTGCTAGAGAGATTGACGGCGACGGGAGCGACGACGACGATAATGCCGGCCCTATGATGGCCACCCGCAAGGACCAGCAGCACCAGCACCACCGCCGCGCCGGCAGCAGCGGACGCAGCAGCACCGGTTCCGGACGCCAGGCACATCACCGCACCTCGGGAAGCGGCACCCCCGCGCGCAACCCCAGCCTTGTCGCCGGCACCCCTGAGCGCACCGAGAGCCTCGCCAGCAGACCCCAGCAACACAAGCAATCCGTCGACGAATCGGCCGGCCCGACAGACGACGCGGCAAGCGGACGCGCTCAGAGCTCCCGCAGCGGTAATAGTGAGCGTCGCGATGACGTCCTCGAGCTGGGTCAAGGCCCCAAGCTGGCACACAACTCGAAGCTGAATTCGGCTCTCACTAGAGAAAAGAGCGTCAAGAGTCCCGAGGAACTTAAGCGTCGCGGAAGTGTTGACGAGCGAACATCCACCCTGACATCCGGCCGCCTCTTCATTGCCAACCCTGATTAATTGGTGAATCACGTTTGCCACGCGCTACAAGCAAGTGTCCAGCTTGCTTTTATTTCTTCTCTTGTTTTATACTCCGACGTCTTTCGTTCATAATATCAGCGCCACAAAAGCCACTGTCAGTCGTTTTACGCATCCAATGGAAAAGGGAGGTGCGGTCTGTTGCATAAGGACATGGGATGGCGTTTTGTTTTGCTTCTTTTACGGGGTTCGCATGACATCAGTTCTTGGTCTTTTCTTGTACTTGCTTTGCATTGGAATTGGAAAGCACAGAGATGCTTCTCTCCTTTACAGAAAGAGACAGCTCGCTGCTTTGATTTCTATTATGGCTCTTATTTGCTTTTGCTTCCTTACAAACCAATCCGCGCTAGGAGCCAAATCAGGGACAAGGTCCTGCAGCTAATGCGGAGGGAGTGTCTTAAAGGAACTGCCGAATTGGCCAAGGGAGGGCTTCAAGGAATCGGCGAATTGATTATTCTGAATTCCAACAATCCAAAACTGTCCTGTGTTGTGTGTCGCTCTACTATTACTGTGGTGAGAGCTAGGCGGTGCCCGCAAGCTAGCTCCTCTCGTATTCTCTGGTTGATCCCATGACGTAGTGGCTTGCAACCCGAGAATGGCGCCAGTCGCTGTGCCCGCGAGTCAACGGCTTAGAGAAATACGAATTCTCATTCTTGATCAATGGCTCAAGTCAATAGCATCACCGTATCTGGATACTTGTGCGTGTGTGGTGTCCTGCCGGGCTGGCCGCAAATCAGGTCAGCCCACAAGTGACGACAGCCAAGCATCCCGTCTACATTCGCCTCTGGACAACAAAGGAGCGTGCCCTCAATTAAGCCACTCAAGAGGATAGAGCAGAATCACTCCGTCGGCGAGTTAATAAGGAGCAAGCAATCAAGCAGTTCGAGGGGTCGGGAACTGCCCCGCCATTCGAGGGTCCCACTTTACCTGTCCATTCAGCTGACTAAGCAAAACCACTTTGGCAGTTTTAATGGACGGGTAGGTACGTACCTGCCGGCGCGTCTTGTCTTTAGCAGGGGACGCGTCGGCGCGGCCCTGGTCGGCGGCCCATTTGCAACCCCTTCACCAACGGGCGCGTGTTCGTCTTCCTTCCTCTCCTGATAAGGCGCTCGTACGACTTCATCCAACCTCCAACGACTCTCTCTAGCCTCCCCAAACTCGGTATTCGGTTTCTATATTTGCTTTACTGGATTGTTTATCTCGAAAACGCGCAGAGCTCGAATACGTCTCGCATGTGGGCGGTCCCGAGGTCTTGTCCGGTGCAAAGAATCATTAATGAAGCGTGCAATCACGCCCTTCCGCCTGACACAATTCAAGAATAATCGACGGTCGACACATAAGTTTCCTGTTGGCCACTAGCGCAAACTTGTTCCAGCCACCACTGCAGCTCGTTAGACTCGATGCCGCTTTTCGAGATGTCGGCCAACGTGCAGGAGCCTAAATCAGGCCGCAAACGCAGCCACGAGGAATTCTCCGGCGATGAAGGCAGAGAAAACACCCCCATAGACGACAAAATGCCCTCACAGTGTCATGTGCGTCCATCGGGCGATTCTCGTGAGACGGCTCCACTTTCGTGATTGATTTATTGCTAACGATGTTGTAGTCTTGCCGCCCGTCTCCAGCGACCTTCTATGTTGCTCGCCCCGAGGCTCGCCTACTATTCCGGAACCTGGGAGCAGCACCGCTGCCTGCAACTCGCCGACACCCGAAACGCCCCCAAAGGCCAACGGCTCGCAACCAGCTGGCACAGCACAAAGCTCAAACCCTCCTGTGAAGCGCAAGAAGCTGACCGCTGCGGAGAAGGAGGCGCGCGACAAAGAAGCCACTGAAAAGAAGGAGCAAAAGGAGCGCGAGGCTGCAGAAAAGAAAAAGGATCGCGACGAAAAGGCGGCCATCAAGGCTGCCGAAAAGGCTAAGCAAGAAGAGGAAAAGGTCGCACGCCAACAGGAAAGGGACGACAGGCGCAAGAAGAAGGAGGAAGAGGAAAAGCTAAAGGCAGAGCAGCGTGAGGAGAAGAAGAAGCTCAAGGAGGATGAGGAGAGACGCGCTCAAGAAGAAAAGGAAAGAAAGGCTCGCGCTCAACCCAAGCTGATGAGCTTCTTCAAAGCTCCTACGACGCCCAAGAAAGCTGCACCCACTGCCGCCACGAGTGTAAGCCCAGCAAAGGGCGTAACTGGCACGCCCGATAGAAAGCCCACAGTTACGCCGTACGAGGCAATGTTCAACCCCTTCTTCATCAAAGAGCACACTCGAATGGCTGCCAGCCCGTGCAGCATGGACCAGGCGACGCGCGAACTCAAGTCAAAACTCCTGGACGAGTTCATTGCAGGAGAGCGCAGGGCTGACGTTGCATTTAACCCTATGTCTCTATTTACACTGCCTTGTGCAAGGAAACCCCGTGGGAAGGAGTACCCACCGGTGCGCCATATCATGGAAGCGGTATATAAAGAGATGGAGCGCTTAGGTACCACTGCTTCAGCAGACATCCTCGAAGCTGCCAGAAAGAAGCTGGTCGGTATTCCTGTCAAAGTGATTTCCTTTTCGCGGGATGTCCGGCCTCCATATTACGGCACTATTACCCATGCACCGTTCATCCTGGGCCAGAAGAATATGAGGAAAGTCGCGCGTCAATCGGCGAGCCGATGCCTGCAACTGGAATATGATGATGATTCAGAAGCCGAGTGGCAGGAAGAAGAAGGCGAGGACCTGGACGCCGACGACGACGATGAGGAAATGGACGACGAAGACGACTTGGACGGTTTTCTTGATGATTCTGAAGAGTCTGGACTGACTCGCCGCACGTTTGGGAACACCATGGAACCCGAAACCACTGGGATATGCTTCGAAAATGAGAACCGCAAGGCATCCAGTCAAGCCGCCACAGATAATAAGATGGAAATGATCCTGGGTATGTACTGACCTTGTTCTACGAAACCCCGCTTACTGACTTTGCCAGACACTTTCTACCAAAACGCCACTATAGACCCTTTTGCGACTTTGTATTGGGAACCGGACCCCAAACCAGTCCCTGTCAAGGTGACTTTGACAGTTCAAGCCGAAAAAATGCCACCGCCACCAACCCCCGCCAATGCATTTACTGGTCGCAGTGGCGGTAGTGCCGAAAGTTCACAGACAAGACTGGTCAAGGCCGAGCTCATGAATGACATCAAGAAGGCCATTTTGCAAAACAAGGCGCTCTCGAAAGCTGGCATTATTGATTTTCTTTTTCAGAACTTCCGTGACAGCGTGTCCCGCGTGGAGGTAAAGAACACTTTGGAGCTTGTTGCTGAAAAGAAGGGGACTGGCAGGGTGAAGGAGTGGGATCTGAAGCCCGGGCACGAAATTTCTCTGTAGGAGCAACCCATATTGATCATAACTGCATACAAGGGGTTTGCATTAGCGTGGCGCATTCGGACATTTTGCTTTTATGACGCCGGTTAGCACCTGTCAGCCACGGCGCTGTATATATTGCTGGGTCAGTTTTCTGCAATGAGACCATGTTGTATAGATGATTTATATACGGAGCGCTGTCATTCGTTTTTCGCAGTACATGGCTCCAGCTCGTCAAGGATGAATCTAGTCACAAGCCGTTGGACTTACACGATGTACATAGGATTGCGGAGGCAATCGAGTTCAGCTTTCTTGTTGCAACCCATATGTTTTTCATTACGACTATACACCATGCTGAAGAGACATATACTATCCTTGCCTCCTTTTTTTAAACCAGCTGCTTGACTTTACAAGCAGTGGAAGGACAAACTGCGGTTTCGACGTCATCTCGACTGCCCCCCTCTCCACCCGCCCAAGTGGAGCCGGCTGCAGGGGAACGACGATGAACTAAAAAGGCTTCCTTATAAGCACCCGTAGCCCCGTCCTTCCTCTACCCTTGAACATGAGCCGCGTGGACAGCAGCACAGCTTGACACATTTATCGCGCAATATATTCAACGGCCACGCACTCACAAACTGCCTACTAGTTGCCAAGCTCGCCGCGCGATCCGATCCCAACACCGACATGAACGACCCTGCGGAACGACATTGAAAAGACAGACGACGACGCGCGTTGTGTGCAGCCAGACGACGGACAGAGCAGGCGTCGCATGAGATGAGAGACCCATTGTCGGCATGGAAGACCCGTGGAGCACGCCGTGGGCGGTAGACACGCCGTCCGCGTCGCCCGGGCTGCCACCGACCAATCCCGCGAAGCTTGCCTCCTCGCATGGCGGTGGGGGGTTGAACACCCCCCTTGACAGCTCGCCGTGGGATGCTGCTACGACAACGACCGGATTGGACGCGGGCGCTCGGGACGACGACGATGCCTGGGGCGGCTGGGACGACGGCAATAACAACACTTGGGCCGGGGCTGCGTCGGAGGGCTTCTCCGCGCCGTGGGGGTTTGTGGATAGGGAGCAGGATACGGGCATCGCGGCTGACTCTGCTGTAAGCTTTGGCGAGGAGGCAAGACGCGTGCCGGTAAGCAAGATGCAGGACGGTGTCAAGAAGAACCCAATGACGCTGCTGGAGGATGAGCAGGATGCTTGGACGGCGTCGCAGGAGATGACGGTCACCACAGAGGCGCCGGCGGGGAAGAATGGACCGGGTCTTAGTAAAGGGGAATCGATAGCAAAAGAGGACGCTCCACAACCGGCTCCGCAGACGAGGTTGGACAAGGCGACCAAGGTACAGGAGCTCGTCAACATGTACGACGGTATAGCGAACAGGGCGGTGCAGCTGCCGGAAGAGACTACGCATCGGGATACGAGATCAACGGACGAGGCCGAAGTGGAGGAGGAGGATAACACCAGCGAGGATCCCGCCAATGACGAGGTCTGTCATGTCGAGCAAGAACTCAACCTTGGTGGAGAAGAAGAGGGTGCGAGAGGTATAGAAGCAGAGGCGGCGAGCATGACAGACTTTGGTATTGTTAAAAACATTACGCCTTTGGATGACGAGACGATCAATGAGAAATCAACGCCAGGGCCGGTGAACGAGGCACAACAAAACGCCGTCAAGGAAGAAGCCAGCCTCTCAGGAGGAGCCAAACGAAGTGGCTCTGAAACTACAATGATTAACGAAGAATCAGACCCTGCGCCGGTAGAAGAGGGAATAGTGGACATCAGCGCTGGAGCCTCCTCTTTATCAGAAACGAGGCAGGACAGCCCCCAAACCGCAAAACCTGATTCCAAAAATCCGCCCTACCCCATCGACCTCCAGCATCTCGACGCGCTCTTCCCCAGCTCTGCGCCCTCCTGCGCACGCCCCGAGCCCGTCTCCGACGTCATCATCCACGACTCGTACACGACGACGTCGGAGCGCAAGACCTGGTACCGCGTCAGCGCCACGCGGCCGCGCGACGACGCCGACGCTTATCGCCGCGTCACCTGGGCCGCGTCGACCGCGGTCCGGCCGCGGACGCTGCGCATCGTGCGCCGCTGGATGGAGGAGGACTCAATTGCGGGCCGCGTCGTGCTCGGGAGCCGCGGTGGCGGCGCCGGCGGCACGACAATTGGCGCGAGCATGTTCAACTGGGACTCGAGCGAGCCGGTGGTGGAGATTGGCGAGCTGCTGCGACAGCAGCGCGCCGGCCACGGGATGCACCGCAGCGGCAACGGGGCGCCGGTGACCCCGGCGCTGGGCTCGTCTGCGGACATACCGAAGTCGCCGTGGGAGGAAGACGAGTTGGCGACGCAGGAAGGGAAGAGGACCTCCGCAGATCTCATGCCCCCACCGCCAGCGCCAGAGGGCAGTGCCGAAGCCGCGGCAGTAGCGAACAGGAGCGAGCCCGCGCGGCTGGAGCCGGCATCAGCGAATGCAGACGAAGAGGGCGACGACGAGGATGACTGGGGTGAAATGGTTTCGTCGCCCGTCGTCGACGCGAGCCCCGCGTTTGCCTCACTGTCCGCATTAGCGGGTACACAGTCGACGCCTCTGCGACACTCCTTTGAAGCAGACTCGTGCGGCTTGGACTTTGTCGAGTCCCCGGCGCCGAAACCCGCGACACGGGCCAACCCGCCGCCGCCCATCCGCACCGCTGGCACCTCGGGCGTCTCATCCCCCATGTGGACGCCCAGCATGCACTCGCCGGCTCTAGAGCCCCTGCGCGCATCGATGGATGGCACGCGGGTCAAATCGGCCGTCGGCACACCCGTTCTGGCAAGTACCCCGGGCTTGGACGTGCCTCGTGCGTCAACGAGCAGCAGCAGGATGTCCATGGAGCGCGCGTGGACGCCGGCGGTAGTATTAACGCCTACGGCGGAGGATAGGCCGTCCATGGACGGTTCTCGGACGCAAAAACCCGCTTCGCCTTCGATGCATACCATGGACAATGGTGGAACAAGAAGCGCCGCTGCGGCCATGAGCGTGTCGCCGTCGGCCAGCCGAGGGTCCTTTGAGGATACATGTACAGTGGAAGAAAAGGCAATCATAGACGCGGCTCTACGAAGCCTGCCAGATTTGTCGTATATGCTGCGCTAAGAGTAACGATGACGAATATAAAACAAGACGAAAAATATTGTATAATAAATAGTACACATAGCTAAGCGATTGCATGGTTAAATAAAATGACACCTGTATAATACCGCTCAAATCTCAATCTATAATGCATAATGCGCCGTTTCTATATTCCCAGGATGCGGATATAATGGTTCTATTTAAAGTCGAATCGCGCCCTCGCCCGGCACCTCCTCACCCGAGACGGGCGTGGCCTCGCCCGACACGGGCTTGCGCGGGGGCGACCGGACAAACATGAGCGCCAGCAGGGCGAGGGACGACAACAGCGCGACATAAAAGTACGGCAACCCCGTGTACAGGCCCTTTCTCAGCAGGCCGACGTTGAAAAAGTACGCCAGCACGGGCGCGCCGACAAAGGACCCGAGCACCTCGGCCACGCCGATGAGGGCGTAGAGGCGCGAGGTGAAGGCGGCGTCGACGTGGTGGGAGACGGTGGCACGTGCGAGCGGGCTGTCGGCGGAGCTGAGCGTCGAGACGGCGAGCCCGAGGACGAAGACGGCAACGTTGGGGGCGAGGCCCTGGACGAGGGCGCCGGCGACGAGGAGGGCAGTCGAGGCGCGCGTGAGGAGCAGGTCGGTGGCAAAGACGGTGCGGCGGCCGCGCGCGACGAGGCGGGCGGCGAGGCGCGGCAGGCCGCCGAGGACGACGAGGGCGAGCACGCCGACGGGGGACAGCAGGACCGACGTCTGGCCGAGGGTCCAGCCGTAGTGCTTGGAGACGTACTGCACGAGCGTCGAGGCGTAGGCCGTCATGCGCGCGTTTTGCGTGAGGAAGGTGACGAGCACGAGGGCCACGTTGCGGTTGCGCAGGATGCGCAGCGAGGCGCGCAGGTCGTCGAGACCGCGGGCCATGTGGGCGCGGAAGTCGCTGGCGGGGGTGGCAGCGGCGGCGGATCCCGTCTTGACTTTCAGCGTCTCGGGGAGGAGGAGGAGGACGCTGATGAGCAGGGGCGAGATGGAGATGACGATCCAGATGGGCACCCACGGGCCGAACCGTGTCATGAGGACGCCGGCGAGCAGCGGGCCGAGCAGGCCGCCCGTGGCGGATCCCAAGCTGATGTATAAAAAGTTGGCTGCTCTACAAGGGCAGGACGAGTCAGCAAAAGATGATTTCTCGTCTCGACCAAGACCATGAGATTGGGGGCGGGGGGGAGGGGCGCACTTTTCCTCCTCAGTGCTCACGTCAGCCACCACGGCGTAGAGCGTCTGCAGCAGCACGGGGATGCCGCCGCCGGCCGCCTGGAACAGGTTCCCCCAGAGGAGCAGGTACGGGTTGTCGCGCACGCGCTGGCGCAGCGGCGGGCCGAGCAGGACGGGGGTGAAGAAGAAGGAGGCGAAGAGGCCAAGGTATGCGAGCAGCGCGGTAGGTTTGCGGCCGAAGCGGTCCGACATGGCGCCAAACGGAAACGCGGTGACCAGGGCTGTGTTTGTTGTAGCAAAGAACAGTGAGTACACATCCAAAAATTTGGCCGGTGGAAATGTGTGCAGAGCACGTACTGACGAGGGAACCCACGAGGCCGGACCAGCCGAGAAACGTGGCCAGGCGGGCCTGGACGCCGTCGTCCTTGCACCGGCGCTCGTCGAGCACGTCGGGGGACGTGTCGGCCAGGACGCCGTGGCAGATGGCGTCCTCGACGAGCCGGAAGAGCGGCACCAGCAGCATCATGCCGCTGCAGACGATGCAAAACTTGGAGAGGGCGACGACGAGGACGATGCTGCGCGGCGAGCGGACCTGCCACCACGCTGCGCGCCGCCGCTGCCGCCGCCGCCGCGTGGGCCACGGGTCGTCTGGAGACGCCGCATCTGCCGCCGCCGCGGCCTCGGCTTCGTCTGGTGTCAGGAGCCGCGTGGCCGTCTCGTCCAGCTCGAGGTCGTCGGGATGTGCCATGGCGGGGGTTCTGTGTGGCGTTGTGCTACGGCGGCCGGAAAATACGGCGCAGCGGTGCAGTATGCGAGAGAAAAAGCAACGGATAAATTAAATTGATTGATAGTAACTTGTAGATGGACAAACTTGGATTGCATCACGCCGGTGAAACAACCGGCTGAAACGACTTGCGCTGCATGGCTGAGCCGGGCTGAGAGGCTGATCTGGTCGACCGACCAGGGTCTGTCAGCCTCGCGGCATGGGCAACAAATGCGACGAATGCGATAGGTTGGCGTTAATCGCTGGCATGCAAGACGCCCACCAGGGGCGGGAAGGCTTGCGTATACCCGCGGGGGCTCGGATCTAGTTATGTTTGATGGCGGCCTGCGGAGTAGTTGAGAATGGAGGCGGGTTGAGCGTTGCGCGGCTGTGCAGAGCTGTTGTTGTGGCTGGCGTTGTGGCTGTGCGGCAATCGTAGTGCCTGTTTTTGCAAATACAGCCAAGTTTTGTCGCAATCTGCCAACAACGAGTCTTTTGTCTGTATTAGGTCTTTCGTTATTAGTTATGGTATTGCCGCTCCTTGATCTTATTCATGCTCCCTGTATTATAACGTACCAGTTTTAAGGCATGAGATCCTCATTAGTGGAAACTCAATTTCCAACTACCCGTCTCGGAAGTCATCGCAAAGATCCCACCAATGACGGGTAAATTTAGTGCGAATAATCAATCGGAGAGATTTTAGCGCCTGCCGAGCAGAATGAAGTAGATCGGTCCTGGCAATTTTACTATGCTGTCATAGTATGCAGTATGCCATGTCTGGCCGCCAATGATACCTTCTTCCGCGTATCCGTCGATCCATGCTTACTCTCACAGACACGGCCTTTTCCGGCAAGAATTTCTCCCTAAAAGCGCGCCTCTTCGAAAGTGACCTTGAAGTATAAGAACCGAGAGAGCCTTGCCATTGGGGACGGCTGGGCTGTAGCAACCACCCTTGCACTCTACCTCACAACACACCCACCCAACAATCGACAATCATGCGTTCTCTTGCCTACACCATCACCACTGCCATGGCCTCTGGCCTCGCCCACGCCGCCACCAACCCCAAAGCCCAAGGCGCCTGCTCCCCCACCAAGGGCGGCGCCGGCGCCTGCGGCCCCAACGGCTCCGAGCAGTGGCTCAACACAGGTCTGACGGCGGACGGCTGGACGCCGCCCTTTCTCGACATCAACTCGCTCACCCACATCACGCTCGACGCCTACTACAAGGGCGTCGGCAAAAACTGCCAAAAGTACGACCAGTACTTCCAGAGCGCCGGCCGCAAGTACAACATTGACCCGGCCATCCTCGCCTTCCTCGCCATGCAGGAGTCGTCGTGCAACGCCGACGAGGGCGGGCCCACGCCGGGCCTGATGCAGTGCGCGCCCGCCAACTGCCAAAACGGGAAAAAGAGCTGCCAGTACCCGGTGCAGGACAATGTCGACTGCGGCGCGCACGTGCTTCGGCAAGGGCTGGACGCCAACGGTGGCAATGCCGTCAAGGCCATTGGCGCGTACAATGGCTGGTTCACGGCCGGGTCGGGGCTCAACGGCAACAAGGGCATCACGGAAAAGTACCCGTGCAGCAGCGAGGGCAAGAGGAACGGGCTCCCGCAGAACCTCAACTACATCCACGAGACGCTCAACGGCTGGTTCCAGGGCTACGACATGTACGGCAAGGACAGCGGGCTTCACGGAAAGTACAACTGCCAGGGAAAGTGCACTGGCAGTAATCTTTGTTAGTGTGTGGCGGCGAAACGGAAGCAAAACGAATTGCAGAAACTGTTGGAATACGTCATTCATAGTGCGCATCGCGAGAATCTTCTTGTCCATGCCCCAATGTAAAGCGACCGCTATGTCGAGTGTAGCTGTATTAAAGATAACCAAATAAATACGACTTCAAGTCCGTCTCTATACATACCAGAATCAGACAGTCTGCCCCCGCCGCCACCACGTTTATTAATCGCCTTGTTGTAGGCTTGTCGCGGTTTCTCCCTAAAACTCCCATCACAAAGCTTCTTATTACGAAGGAGTACACAACCTCTCTGTCCGGGTCATCTAGGATCACAGAATGCTCGTCCCTGGGCCAGCTGCTCCCTGGAACAACGCCTTGTGAATCATGCACCGCAGTCCTGAGCAAGCACCCGGCGCCTGGAAGCCCCGCCCTGCAAAAATGGCCTCAGCCGTTGGATCATCAGTTGTAAATCAGAGGCCCGAGTGCAACTTGCCTCGGACCTTGCCCGCAAAATACGCGGTCGTGGGCAAGTACGTCACGGGTGGACTCCCAGCTCGTGCCGTCGAGCACACGGAGCGGTTCTTTCATTGCACCGATGAGCGACGCTGCGTAAAATGCGCACCGGGGGTGCAAATGAGAGACGTGGTACGCTGAGGCTTGTCTGCAGGGATCTTGGAAACTTAAGCCGTCATCATTGGCTGATGGGAAGGAGTCCGAAGTCGTGGTCAACCGGAAGTGGAGGGGGCGGGGCCGCTCCCCAGGTCCGAGCCGGACCCGGATCGGACTTTCCATCGCCATGAAAGCAAAGCCAACAGGGAATGGAAAGTAGATTGCCCTGGGATAAAACAGCCCGAGGTGTTCATATCTCGCAAGTCTGCAACAAGCGAGGCAGTGCTTGATGTATTAAAAATAGGTTTCTTGCATCGCCGCTGACGCGGACAGGTGGCGCGTAGGTATTCCAAAGTAGTATAAGACAAGCAATGTGTTCAAGGCAAGACTCTAGAAAGCCCAACTCGACAGATTCGTCTCCAAAATAATCTCAGCAAAGTTAAAACTCGTCCCGCTCGTTCCAAACATGCTTCTTCGACCAACACCGACGCTGCACCTTCGCGCGACCAGTCCGTCGCCGCCGTGCACGACCGCCGTCCCGGACAAGTTCGGCCACGTCCCTCCCGAGTCCTGCAACGCAAACTACGGATTCTACCCCCAATGGCAAGACAATCTCGTCTTTGCTGCTCTTTTCGGTCTGGTGACGGCGGCGCACCTAGCGCAAGCGATTGTCTACAAAAAGGCATGCAAGCCAACATGGCACCGCCCTGGTAGCACAAATCGCTAACAAAGCTGCAGAGGTTTTGCTGGGTCATCATCATGGGCGCTTCCTGGGAGTGCATCTGCTTCGTCCTTCGAACTCTCGGCGCACGCGACCAGCAAAACTCAACCTACGTGATGCTGTCTACACTCATCTTCCTTCTGGCACCACTGTGTTCGTCCTCTTGTCCCGCGCTCTGGAGCCCCGAGACCAAAACTCTAACCAGCAAACTATCATGTAGGGATTAATGCCTTTGTCTACATGGTTGTAGCTCGGCTCGTCTATTTTCTTGATGCCGCCAAGCGGGTTCTGCGCATCCGGGCGACTTGGCTCGCCCAGGGCTTCGTGTCGGCCGACGTGGTGTGCTTTGCGGTCCAGGCCGTCGGAGGCGCGCTCATGGCGGGCGGCCAAAACAATCCGAAAAACGCCAATCTCGGCAAGACAATCTACATGGTGGGCTGCAGCATCCAGCTCGCATGCGTCGTCGTCTTTGTGTTTGTGGTGGCCGCCTTCCATCGCACCGTGCTGCGCGACCGTCGAGCAGGCACAGCCAAGACGCGCAATCGCAGGATCCAGCCGCTGTTTTGGGTGATTTTTCTAGTTTTAATCCTTATAGTGGTAATACGACGCCGCCTCGAATCCCGCACGCTAGACTAGCCAACAACGCTGACACCCAACATCAGGAACGCATCATCTTCCGCTTGGTCGAGTTTAGTCGCGGAGCGGACAGCTCGAACCCGCTGCTCCGACGAGAATGGTACCAGCTCTACCTGGACGGCTTGCCTATGCTACTGGCCCTGGCCGCACTGAACCTGGTTCATCCCGCACTCGTTCTGCAGGGCAAGGACAGCGAAATGCCGCCTTCCAAGCTGCAGTGCTGGCGCCGCCGACAGTCCAACTTTGGCCCCCTTCCGTTGCACTCAATCGAAAGCCTAGAGCGGCTTTCGCAGCGGAATTAGTCTTGATTATATCCCTAGGGGGGTTCGGTCACCATGTTAAGACAAGAGAGCGGAGGGACGCTGTTTGGAGGGTTTCGCACGGTAAAGGAATGGCTTTGACGATTTCAGCACACCATGACCAGAGCTAATCAATTCGTTTATCCGTCAACTTCAGTCGAGTGCTACTATAAATTCACATGATATAATGTACATAATACGGATGTACCCTTTGATGATCTGCTTGCATGAGCAGCAGATGTCAGCTCGGGAGGCAAGTGGCAGATGCGATAACCTCAACAGTAAGCCTGCTTCAGTAGTTAGACGCCTGGTATAGATGACGAAATAATACATAATAGATTTTAGTCACTGTCGGTTGTATAATGACGGAAGATTCCGTTCCTGGGCGGAAATGCACCGATCACGGATCTACGCGGGACAAGGAATCAGCAGCGGGACCTTGTCTTGACTAGGATTTGCAACATTCAGGTTTCGGACTTGTCTAAGTGTACAGTAGGCTGGATCGACCGTTCAAATATATCCGGTTCGGCCTTGGAATCTTTGCAGCCGTCAACGGATTCTCAATCCAACTTGAGCTTTTGTCTTTTACCTCCTCTACAAGTTCACCTCAAAGTTGCCGACTGGCTACAGTGCCTAATAATGCAAACATCGCTGACCACGCTCCTCCTATGCTGGTGGTACTGGTTTCTCTCAATAGACTATTGGTAACTAGCCCGGACTAGCTCTCTTGTCATGAGGTTGCCCTCACACAAGTAAACAGCAAGGTGGTAAGCCTCGGGCCATTTCCTCCCAGTTCCCAGTCCATGGTGGCACTATTTTTATCCAAGCTATCGCGGAACGGGAAGGTGAGGCTACGACTCCGCATCGACTTCTGATAATGACAGCTATGGACAGCGGAGTTGTCGGGGGTTAGCTTTTACGCTTATCTGAAAATCGCATAAAACAGGTGCAAAATACTGCGCGAACGCAAACAATGGCAGACTTGCGCTGGTGAGTTGGGGTCAGTGTTTCCGCGTTTGGGAGTAAAAGTATCCCCTGTGTATTGCATGTTCAGTGTCGGGCCACAGTCGTATCTTGTCCCGCAGAACTCGCGCGAAAGGGGCTGGCTGGTTTTACACTTTGCGTGACCACGTACAGATGGGGACGCCGCCTCCATCGCCAAGCGTCCATCGCCAAGTACTCATCGCCAAGGATCAGCAGCAGCCACAAATCTACACCAAGTTGGGATTTGGCCCGATTAGCCTAACCCATCGCCGACCGGAACTTTTGTTTTGCGATTCTGGGATTTGGCCCGATTAGCCTAACCCATCGCCGACCGGAACTTTTGGGTTGCGATTCTGGGGGTAAGAATCCCGGGTTCCCTATCCGGGAAAGTCGTCCTGATGACACTCTTCGTTTACACATAACAAGACGAGCCTGTCTACGCCATCAGCTCCAAGAGACATCCAACCTGCTCCTCTCGGCCTAGGAATATGTTCAGTCGAGTCCAATCTCGGTCAAAGCAGATCCAACGACTGCCATGAGACGCTACTGCCATGAGACGCTACACCATCCAGTCGCCACCGCTGGTTGACTTTCCAAGGCAGGGAGAGGAAGATGACGGTAACTGGTCGAAGGCAGTTTGTATTACGGAACGGAATCTAGAAGTACAAGACGACTAATCTAGTAAAAGAAGGCAGAATGTTTCGAAATGTCATCATGCCATGGTCAATAGCGTCAGGTGCGTCGACTGGGACCATGATATCCTTGCACGGTAGAGCGACAAGGAACGACGGTGCCGGTCGACCATCTCAACCTTCCTAATGTGGCAGTTCAAAGTGTCTTCAAAGCATATCCAGAGTATCCCGAAGAGCCTCAGAATCAACTATAAAGAGGTCTTCTTGTTCGCCGCTACAACGGACATGTTCAGCAGCCCACTCTCATCAGCCTCTCCTCACACCAAGTACCCCAAAGACCTTTCAGGATGGTTTCCTTTTCCAAGATTTGCGTCGTCGCCTTGTCGGCCGGCGGTGTCCTCGCCGCGCCCGCGCCCCACGGCCCTCTCGTCAAGTTTGGCGAGCTCAAGAAGCTGCCCTCTAGCTGGGTGGCCACCGGGGCCGCGGACAGCAGCGCCGTCATCAAGGCCCAGATTGGTATCAAGCAGACCAACATTAAGGGTCTCCAGGACAAGCTGGCGGACATTGCCGACCCCAACAGCCCCAACTACGGTCAGTGGCTGTCCAGAGAGGAGGTAGCCAAGTACACCGCCCCCGCGGCGGCCGACGTTGCTGCCGTCAAGGCCTGGCTCGCCAGTTCTGGCATCACCGACGTGGCCATGCCCACCAACGAGTATGTTTCTACCCTCCTTCCGTGCTCACACTTCCGCCAATACATCAATACTAATACACATCCCTCTCAGTTGGATCGAGTTCTCCGTCCCCGTCTCCAAGATGGAAACCCTCCTCGGAAGCAAGTACGAGTGGTTCGTCCACCTCGAGACTGGCGAAAAGGTTCCCCGGACCAAGGAGTTCTCCGTCCCGCAGAACCTCCACAGCCTCATTGACGTCGTGACCCCGACCACGGTGCTCTACCACAACATCAACCCGCACACCCACGACAGCCAGCTGGCCGCCGGCGCCGCCGGCCTCACCAGCCCGGCCTCGATCAAGTCGGCGTACAACGTCGACTACAAGGGCACGGGCAACACGCTCGTCGCGACCACGGGCTTCCTCGGCGTCGGCGCCTCGCACGCCGACTACCTCAGCTTTGGCCGCCAGTTCTCGCCCGGGCTCGCCGACTTCCAGGACGTCAGCGTCAACGGCGGGCGCAACAGCGGCGACGGCAGCGCCCTCGAGGGCAACCTCGACACGCAGTACTGCGGCGCGCTGGCGGCGCCCAACCCGAGCGAGTACCTCGCGCACGCGCCCGAGGGCAGCGACAACGACTCCTTCAACGACGCCATGACCGCCTTTGGCAGCTACCTCAACGCGGCCAGCAACCCGCCATCGGCCGTGTCCACCAGCTACGGGGGCGAGGAGGACGGCGTCGACACCGGCTACCTCGACCGTATCTGCAACGAGTTCATGAAGGCCGGCTCGCGTGGCGTCTCCGTCTTCTTCTCCTCGGGCGACAACGGCGTTGGCGGCAACGGCGAGCCGAGCTGCCAGAACGGCTACTACCCGCTGTGGCCGGCCTCGTGTCCCTACGTCACCACCGTCGGCGGTACCGAGTTTGACAGCGCCGGCCGCGAAGTCGTCGCCAACTTTGAGCAGTACAACAAAAACACCAAGTCCCCCGGCGGCGGCTACTCCAACCACTTTGCCGCCCCCAGCTACAACAAGGCTGTCACGACCTCGTACGCCAATGGTCTCGCCGCGCCCCAGAAGCAGCGCCTCAACCCCAACGGCCGTGGCTATCCCGACATTTCTCTCGTCAGTGTCAAGTACCAGGTCAACGTCAACGGCCAGGTTAGCCAGGTTCTCGGCACCTCTGCGTCCAGCCCCAGTGTCGCTGGCCTTGTCGGTCTGCTCAACGACTACCGCAAGACCCAGGGCAAGCCCAATCTCGGCTTCATCAACCCCCTGCTCTACTCTGGCAAGGTCAACGCCGCCCTTCGCGATGTCACCTCGGGCTCCAACAAGGGCTGCGACAGTGTCGGTCTTCCCGCCAAGACCGGCTGGGACGCTGCCTCGGGTCTCGGATCGTTTGACTTTGGAAAGCTCCGCACCCTCGTCTAAATAACAAAAGGGGTGAGTTTTTACGTTCACGTTTTCTGTTTGTAGACGCCGGGTAAATAAGATGCAGGTTTCAATCGCTGTATATACAAGTTGTTACCTTGAAGATGCATAACTACTATGCTGCCCAAAGTAGTACATGCGCTTTTTGTAAAGAAAAGAGAAAATAGAGCACGGAATGGTCGGTTTTAATCTCCTCACGTCCTCCCAATGCCATGTACTTTTCAGCCTTGAAACTAGGTAGGCAGCTAGCAACTGCTTTACACGACATCAGTTCAGCGCTGGTAAGTGCTTCACAGCAGTTGATAAGACCAAGAGAATAACGCGAAAAAAATCTTTTCCCTCATAGATATAAGCCGATTTCGCACTTCTTATCTAAATCCACTTAATCCACAGCCTAAAGTGATTACTTCTGTTGATGGATGTGTATATAGGGTAGCAAGATGCTTTTTATTGTGGTGAATCGTGGCGCAATACAGCTCTCTAAGCATTTCCTGACTTGTGCATTCTTTCTCCCTGAAAATATATACTTCTACCTTTGACCAGGTATATGTTGGTAACTGTGAAGCATTGCTAGGTTAAAATTTACCCCGGACTGTCGCGTGCCGAGTGCTTGAGGTTCATCGGCTATACCCACAACAAGACGCCACGCCACATGGTGGCGCTAAACTGATGTCATGTTAATGAGGAAGACTTGCTCTGGGTCGCTCATAAAATCACACATCTATAGATGTGGTAGTTTATGGAATTGCCGAGGCTGATGCCTTCCTTCTTAGCGGGCTCCTATCTGTTGACCGTTCAAATGACTCGTAAAACTTAAGATAGGGATAGAATACGCAAAAAGGCCGCAAGCCACACGTTGTGGCGATGCATGACAAAGCCAAACTGAAAGCAACCACACATCAGATCTTAATCTCATCTCCACAAATTTGTCCTCTTCACATTCGACAGTGCCATTTAATCTGATAATGCATTCTTGAGAACTGTTGAAAGGGGCGTCTGACACGACTAGGCGACTTTATACAGCGAGAGAGGACCTTACCGACCCGACCTACGGCGACGTGGCGTTGGTTGCTGACACTGCATCACTGCAGCCATCCGTTTGCCATCACAGAGCGCACAACGCCGCAGAGGCAGCCTGCAAGTCATACGTCCTATAACGGCGACAATTTTCGCCATGATTATCGACGGCGAGACGTACGCGTGCGAGAGCTGCGTTCGCGGCCACCGGACGCGCACTTGCCAGCACAACGGTAAGCCTCACCACCAACAAAACACCTCAGGCCATAGCCACCGCTAACCATCGCGCCACCAGATCGCCCTCTGCAACACATCAAGGCTAAAGGCCGTCCAGTGTCGCAGTGCAACCACTGCCGCTCAGAGCGCAAGAACCGATCGGCGCATGTCAAATGCCAATGTGGCAAACGGGCGTCCGAGGGGGGGTCAGGTACCAAGTCTTCCAACATAGTCCTTGCTAGAGGCATGGGGCTAACAGCGCATCTAGACTGCGGTTGCTTTTCTGGTGGGAAATGCAAATGCGCAACCAAAAAGAGCCCAAAGCAAGAGCCCACACAGCTTGGCGACATATCAGAGGGCATGTCCGATCTGGCGTCGCCAGCCAGCACGTGGATTACAGCCAGCCCAGGACCGCTACCTGTCAACACAGACTTTCAATGGTCAGAAGGCGCGATACCGGCGTCGAACTTCTCGTCGCTGGACGATCTGGCCCAATTTGATCCCAACGCCTGGATCACCAGCCTACCGCTTGACGCTGCGGCAGCTTTTGGTGGAAGCCAGTTGGACCAAAGCGCCCTCACCACGCTGCCTACCACGGACGCAGAAATGGCGCATCTCCCCCCAGAATATCACCAGCCATTTGCGACGGGCATGCCTGATCTCGCAAACATGGCGGATTGGCCGGCCTTGGATGACGAAGCGGCCAAGGAATTCCTTGCCATGATGGATACTTCAGCGGGCGTGGATTTGAACGGCTTCGATGCAGGCACGTTCCATATAGAGCACGGAAGTCACCCGGATGCACCCCTCGGACTAGAATTTTCTTCTGTAGGCGAGCAACTACCACCTGCGCAACCAGCTACAGGCGCGTCAAGTGGCACCAAGTGCAGCTCGAAGCAGGACGAAGGATGCGGACCTTGTTGCGGGTAGATTTATACTTTTTTTTGGCCTATATACCGTGAGAACATGTGCAAATAACCATGTTCTTGAATCAGCATTTTCATCCGAGATTGTTACTTTTACGCCCCCCATCAGCACATGCATGGCATGGCGGGGTCACAACGCCAAACCCCGCCAAGCCAATCTCCAAATCGCTCGGTTATCAACCTTCAACCTCTCTTCTCCCACACCTCACGCCAACAATCGCGCCACCCAATCTCATCGCCAAAAAAACATGGCAGGCGCCCCTCTCAGGATCGGCTACGTGCCCGAGCACTTTTCCACGCCCATCTACTTTGCCCAGAAGCACTACGGCCTGGATGCGGTCCTGACGCCGTTCCCGTCCGGCACCGGCGCCATGATCACCGCGCTCCGGGCCAAGGAGATTGACATTGGCATCGGGCTTACCGAGGGCTGGATCGCCGGCCTCGGCAAGGAGGACCTGCCTGGCGACGGCGGCTACCGCTTAGTCGGCACCTACGTCGACACCCCTCTCTGTACGACTAGCTACCACCAACCCTGCCCATTGCACCCATCCGCTGACAATCTCTTCCCCAGGCTGGGCCATCTCGACCGGCGCGCAGCGTCCCGACATCACATCGGTCGAGTCCCTCCAGGGCGGCAAGATTGGCGTCTCTCGCATCGGCTCCGGCAGCTACGTCATGGGCTTCGTGCTCGCCGACCAGCGCGGGTGGCTGGCGCCCGGGCAGCCGTCGCCGCCGTTTTCCGACAATGTCGTGCTGCACACGTTTGCGCACCTGCGCGAGGCCGTCAACACCGGCGCGGCTGACTTCTTCATGTGGGAGCACTTTACGCAGAAGCGCTACTTTGACGCCGGCGAAATTCGCCGTGTCGGTGAAATTTACACACCTTGGAGCAGCTGGAAGATTGTCGCGTCGACGGACCTGCCAACGGGCGACGACCGCGTGCAGGCGCTGTTTGACAAGCTGGATCGGGGCGTGGCACACTTCAACGACAACCAGGAGGAGGCGGTGCAGTACATCTGCACCAACTTGGACTATACCGAGGCGGACGCGCGCGAGTGGCTCAAGACGGTCAAGTTTCCGACGCACACCAAGGGCGTCAAGGCGGAGACAGTCGAGAGCTGTGTGACGATTCTGCAAAAAGCGGGTGTGCTGGTGCCTGGCAAGGGAATGCAGCCAGGAGCCATGGTTATTTAAAAAGAAATTACAACAGACCAGGTACAGATTTAAAGTTTTGGAACAGGGGGCAGCAGAGTTGCAGTATTGGCATTTATTGACATGTTATTCGTAGACTATGAACTCCAAACCCATCAATGCCGCGGATCACGACAAAAACAGTACCGAACGATGCTATATGCATAGGGATGCATCAAAAGTTCAATTTTCGTTGCTTTTCATTGTTCAAGGGGACAGCGGTTCAACGGCGCCGAAACCTCCGTCCATCTAGGCAGCATTGACGCACTTGCCAACTGCAAAGGCGGCCTGGCCGTCCTGGAGCGGCTTGAGAATCTTGTTACCCTGGGTCTGGACGACGCTCTGGACAGCGGTGGGCGACTTGGCCTTGATGGCAGCGACGAGCGCAGTAGCGTCAGTGACGCCCGTGTCAAGGAAGTTGCGGACGGTGTCGCACTCCTTGGCCGTCTGCACGTCGGCCAGGCGGCTCTTGAGCTCGTCGACCAGCGATTGACCCTGCGTGGCCAGGGCGTTGGAAGGAGAGACGAGCGAGAGGCACTCGTTGACGGTCAGGGGCGTCATGTTCTGGACGGCGGTGGTGCCGGCCTCGACCTTGGCGATGACCGAGGCAGCCTCGGCCTTGAGAGGGCCGGCATCGCCGTCGAAGGCGGTGGCGGCGGCCTGGAGGTTGTTGAAGCCAGCCTTGACATCGTTGAGGACGTTGGTGACGGTGGCGAGGTCGCGGCCGACGAGCGAGGGGGGCGAGCGCTCGACGGGGGTGGCGACGAAGGCGTTGGCGCCGGCGAAGAAGGCAACAGTGATGACGCTGAACTTCATGTTTGCGGTGGTTTGGTAGGGTTTTGTTTTGGGGGGGAGGTGGGAGAGGAGAGTGATAAGAGTTGATTTGGAGAAGAACAAGAGAGATGGGAAGAATGAATTGGGCTGCTGATAATCCGAAAGCTCAAAGAGAGTAGGAGCGAACGCTTATATAGTCATGTCTCACAAGGAAGCTGCAAGGGCATTGCAACCCGTGCGAGGAGCCGCAGCCGAGGTGCCTCTTGTCGAATGTAACCTGCCTCTTCTCGCCAGCCAGGGAACACACCTGAATAATGATGCGGCGTAATAAATTACGGTCCGCGTGGAAAACCACGCGGTGGCCATTCACACGTAGAGGTCAAGGTTCCACGGTGGTGGGAAGGCGACCCGAGGCTCTCCACATGGCGACGACGCTGAACTTAGATCCCCGCCGGCGCCTGGGCATTCCATCGAACTAGCCCTCAAATCGAGTTATCCCCCGCACTATGGCGGTGGGCTGGTGTGGGTTTCCTCGCACTCTCGCGGTGGATTTCGCAGAGACCATGGAGGTCCGTCGGCAGTTGGCTTGGTCCGTGGTACGTTTTGACAGGCACAACACAATGCGGGGTGGGTTTGGGTTTGGGTTGAGATGTTGTGGCTGCCCTTCTGCGTGCGCCGCATCGTAATAGCCGTTGTTATAACCTGGTCAATACAGATTATAGCCAGTGCATCCTAGTATTGGCTTGGGGGGGGGTTATCGGTCCGCATCGTCCCATTGCCCCTTTTCTGTTATATTACCTGCGATACAACAAAAACCGTACGATTCCTATTACGAGAATGAATGTCTCTTACTCATAAAAACGCGGGGGGATAGTGGGGGAAAACCTCCTTGTATGCTTTGTATGGGGGAAAGGGAGGAGAGGTTTCCACTCCCCGGCCGTGTTCTCTTAGCTGCAGGGGGGAGGCCAATCCTGACAGAGACTTTTTAGTTCCCAACACATCAACTTACCACTTTGTGCTAAAAATCAGATGCTACCGAGGCCATCATTCATTCGAGCGATCATCCACGGCCTACTTTCTGACAACCAGGCGCCACCGCCATGGCCGCCCCATGCCAAGCGGCTCGATTCCCCAACCATAGCTGCCAATCCAGATGCTGGGGTTACCACACTCTAAATGACGCATTAGGAAAAAACAAACGCTGATCTCTGGGTCTCGCAGTTCGCCGCTCGCTCCGAGCTCAACAAGCTCAGCAGGCACCGGCCGAACCTGGGGTAAAGTTTCCGGACTTGTGCGCCACTTCCGCCGCTGTCAACTCTCGTCCGTCAAAGCGTTCACGTTGGGCCCGTACTCCAACAGCAATGAGTACCTCTACTATGCGCTCGTCGCAAGCATGGCGGGTGCATGCAAGGAAGTAGTGCATCCACCCTGCCTGAGTGAGGGACCACCTGAGGGCGGATCTTGCGGACAGCCTGATGAAGGGCAGTCGCCATTCTCTCATTGCGTGATATGTCATGCATCAGCCTATTGATGGAGCAAAAGAAGCTGGCACATGGCTGGCTTATTGGGTATCGTTGAAGGTTGAAGCGGAGCCATTTCATTTGAGCCTGCTCTCAGTGCTTCGAAGCTATAGCCCATGAGTATTTTGGCGATGACTCTTCGGTTGTGTCATACTCAAGCGGGATAGAGGTCTTGAGCAGTATTCGTTCTGTATCCAGATCATTGCACCGCATGGCTCTCGCAAGGACCAATGACTTGAGAGCTGGCATGGTCGTATGTCCGAGGTCCCCGGCATCTTCTACGAGCATCTTTCGATGCCCTTTTCGCATTGAACCAACCTCAGTAATGAGAACCCGTCCTCGCACTGCTATACCTGAGGTAATAGTCTGGCAACCGCGAAGAAGCTCAGTCTGTGCCTCCCAGGAAATGGCCACCGCCGCCGTTTCCAGGTCCAGCATCGCGGACCGGATCAGCACCAGCTTGAGCAAGTTCTCTTGACGCTCTCAATCTCGTCCAGGAGGGCTGCAACGCACAGTGCAGTAGTTCCATGCGGGGTAAGATTCCACGTTGAGCCCCTTGCTGATCAACGTTCCCAAGACACGAGTTCAGCCATGGACATCCACACTGGCCATGCAAAGAAAACCTTCCCTGAAAGTATACTAGGATCCAGGGTATCAATGCATTCATTATATCCCTGAAAACACTCGTGGCAAACTCACGCGCGATGCACAATTATCTTGGTCTCGCGCGCGACTGAGGGCAGTAACGTAAGTCAATCTTGCCTGTCCCCAAGGATTCGTCACTTGGGGATGCGCTCAATCCGTTGGTACTGATAATATGCCGTGGCGCTTCCGCAAACCATTCTTTGACTGCAACGTGATGGTTTCTTGGACTCAGCGACCAAGGAAGGCCCTTTCAACCGTGAAGCAGTGTGTATCTCCCGTCTCAGCGTCTGACTCGAGAGAACAAAGTCCAATCAAAATCACTGCCATGCTCATTGACGGGATACAGGCTCTCGGCAAGCAAAGGCAGCTTGTGCGCGAGTTGTCCTCGGAAAGGGTAGCATCTGTTCTTCGGCAGAGGCTGGATGTCGTCCTTGGCTGTAGGGCCGCATTGATGGCGGCGCGACTCGAAAATATCCGTGTGGGCTAGATTGCTGAGTGTGGCCAAGTTGTCGACATGGGGATCGAGATCGAGCAGCGTTCAAACGGCAGCGGTAAAAGCTCGTGGCGGAACACGCCGGGTGCAGGGCGAAAAGCCACTCCCGTCGTTACACATCTCAGCCACCATCAGCCACCATGCCTGTGATAGGTACCTAGGTACAAATTACTCACAACCTGTGACAGTTTCAGTGGCTCTGGGGCGCTTTCAGGGGCGTCAACAACAGCTACAGCGCTTTCAGCGCCAAAATGCGCCTGACTCAGACCCAATTAGCGCCTCCTGATTTTTCCCTTTAGTCAGGAGGGATCGTTGTCATCATCAACCAACCGTTCTCACGTTACTCAACAACGGCCGCTCCTCGATCCCTGTCCTACTAGCGGCATCCGAGCCGCTCACCACTCGTTTTTTCTTGCGTCCTGCGCTGACCTATTGTCCAATCCGGCTTTATTTTCTTTGGGCCGAATGCCTCTCCGTTCCCGACATTTCCGACGCTCCCGCGCTGCGTTGACTGGCTCAACGCCGTCCCTGGGACGCAGCCGCTAGAACATTACGACTTGTGCACACCACGGCCATCATGCTCTCTACGACGGCCACTCGTGCCTCCGGGACTGACCCGGACACTGCGGCTGCTCGATTTTCAGACGAGGTCATGGAGCTGGAAGAGCCGGCGGCGGCGACCACGAACATCGCGACGACACCCACGGTGTCCTCATTGCCGCCCCTCATCTCCAAAAACAGCCTCCTCTCCAATATCGGCCTCGGGGGCTATGCGCGACGGACGCTAGGCATCTGCCTGCTGATTGTCGTCGTCTTCCTCTGGACATTGTCCAACTTCCTAGCGAGCGTACGTGGCCCCCGCCTGCTCCTGCCCAGACAACCCCGCGTACTGACAGGACAATGCAGTTTATATTCTCCGACCACACGTACGATAAACCATTCTTCGTCGTTTACATCAATACATCGCTATTTGCCATATCCCTGATACCCATGTTCGTGCGCTACATGATGAGAAGCGGGTTGAGCGGGTTGCGCGGCGACCTTGTCCAGCTGTGGCACCAGCGCAACAACCACAGTGCGCACTTTAGCAAAATCAAGGACGAGGAGGAGCAAGACGCAGTCGACGGCGAAGGCTTGCTGACCAACCAAGACGAAGACGGCAACGTCCCGGGGCCGACCTCCAGGGACACGACACCCGACAAGCTCAGCTTCGCCGATACGGCCTACCTGAGTCTCGAGTTTTGCATGCTCTGGTTTCTCGCCAACTACTTCGCGTCGGCTTGTCTCGAGTACACAAGCGTAGCCAGTGTCACGATTCTCACCTCTACATCGAGCATCTGGACGCTCATATTCTGCGCGCTATTCAAGGTGGAGTCATTTTCGCTACGCAAGCTCTTTGGTGTCTTGGCATCACTCATTGGTATTGTCCTGATCTCGACTGTGGACCTCACCGGAAACAGCGATGAGAATCGGGGCTCTTTTCCGCACAAGACTACGGGCCAAATCGCGATTGGTGACGCGATGGCTCTGATCAGCGCTGTTGTGTACGGCATGTATGTCACGGTGATGAAGAGAAGAGTCGGTGACGAAGACAAGGTCGACATGAGGTTATTCTTTGGTCTAGTGGGCGTCTTCAATCTAATAATCCTGTGGCCGCTCTTCTTCGTTTTCCATTGGACTGGTATCGAGCCCGTAAGTTGCGCGACATGCCCAGTTGCATGGTGCCCGATGCTAACGCTCCATAGTTCCAACTACCACCTACTGGCAAGATTTGGGCTATTATTCTGGTATGTCTCCATGTTATATACCAACTTTATCTTACTAAACAGATTGCAGGCCAACTCAATCTCGTCTTTTATTAGCGACATTTTCTGGGCATTCGCCATGCTCTTAACCACACCTCTCGTTGTCACTGTCGGCTTATCGCTGACGATTCCCCTATCACTGATCGGCGAAATGATCCAATACGGCCAGTACTCTAGCTTTGTGTATTGGATCGGTGCCGCGGTTGTCTTCCTGTCTTTTGTGTTTGTCAGCAACGAGAGCCAGGGCGAGGAAATAGAGGAGCAAGAGATGAGGTAATTCAAGCATCAAGCATACAGAAATGAGCAACTCAGTGTATTTTTACTTGTTCATAGGGGATCGGATTGGTCATAGACGGCGTCTACCTAGGGATCACGGGGTTTACATGGTTGGCGTACAAAGCTGGTGTCTGTAATAGCGGCGCTTCATAGGAGAGCAGGCATCTCGCAGCGCTAGAGTTCCAACATCTAAAATTTGCAGGGATATGTTGCGACGGTATCATAAATGGAAATCCCTCCAACACCTTTCTCGCAATTTTCATCCACTACCTTGCTGCCACAGTCATCCAGGTACAATGGAATGTTTCTTTGTTTGTGTTCACAGTAAGGCTACTTCCAGTGCTGCGGAGTTGCCTGCAAAATAAAAGTACCGAAATCAGTGGGTCGATTTAGTGTGTGGGAGGAGGTTGAGCTTATCGATAAGTCGCCGATCCAGAAAATTTCAGAGAACTTGTGCTGGCGTCGACCACCAGCCGCAGCTTTTTTTTTCGATCCAGAAACACCAGCAGTCGACAAACTACAAGAACACAATGGGTCGTGAATTGCAAAAGAAGAAGCGCCGCTCCGGCCGCCAGCCGATCCGCCAGTCCAACAAGACAAAGAAGATTCTCAACCCGCGGGGCAACAACATCATTGCCGAGAACTGGTACGGGTTCTTCCTCTCCCCCGCCAAACCGCTGCCCAAATTTTCTTTTACTTTTTTTCCCACCCTCTTCTCTTCTCCTCACCAGGTGCTAACACAATTTTTTCCAAAAACAGGGATAAGAAAGCCACGCTGTCGCAAAACTACCGCCGTCTGGGTCTCGTATCCCGTCTGCGCGCGCCGACCGGCGGTGTCGAGGGGCGGCTGGACAGCAAGTCCTCGTCCGTCGCCGCCCTCCGAGCCGCCCACTCGGCCGCCGACGCCGCCTCCTCCTCCGTGTCGCCGTTTGCCATTGCCAGCACGTCCGAGGCCATCATCTCAGAAGCCCGCGTCGAGCGGGACGCGTCGGGCAAGATCACGCGCATTATCCGCCCCGGGGACAACAATCCGCTCGGGGACGCGCTCGCCCACCTCGACTCGGACGAGGAGGAGGAGGGCCAGCAGAAGCTCGTCGTGACGGAGCTCGAGGACGGCAGCTACCAGAAGAGCAGGAAGCAGAGGGAGGAGCGCGAGGAGTGGGGCGGCATCGTCGACACAGAGGACGCCGGCATGACGGACGTGGTCAGGGAGCTGGTGGAGCAGGCGAGGAACCCGGCGCCGAAAAAGGCGAGACATTTGAGCGAGAGGGAGGCCGAGTGGCTGGGACGGCTGGTCGCCAAGCATGGCGAGAATACACGCGCCATGGCGAGGGATGCCCGGCTCAACCCGATGCAGCAGACGGCCGCGGACCTTGCGCGCAGGCTGAAGAAGCTGAATGCATAAAGAGAGAGGTTCATGTCTTACTGGAGGGAACATCCGGGTATTAACCCCGTACTCGGGCCATCGTATGAAAAGCAGGCGTTTACAGGGCGTTTTTGCATCATTTCTGCATTCGAATTTGGGGAAACAAGTACATCATTAAATACACTTGGTCACAATCACAAATGTCAGGATAAAGTCACCCGGATCTGCATGTTCTTCTAGAGTCAGAAAGAGTGCAAATGTCCAGTCCTATTCCAAAGAGTCCTATGTACCGTCCGCCATACAGACCGGAGTTGGTATCTCTTACATGTATTGACAAGGCAGTACCCATCCTATCCAAACAGTAAGCTTGGGTCAATGACATCCCACCTAGTCCCTGTAAAACGCCGCTCAAAAGTGCAAATGCTCTCGTTTCCGTCCCGTCGTACCAGAGCTGTAAAAGCCTACACACCAGAGTGTGTGCTTTTCATGACAGCAAGCCAGGCCTTTGAATGCAGCTTGTAGGTAAATTACCGATCTACACGACCGTAGTCGGCCTTGGGGAACTGAACTGGGGTGTCGTCAACGGCAGGTGGGCGGTAGGGCATGGCGACGGGCAGTACCGGAGGCGGGGAGCCGGCACCGCCGCCAGAGTGATACTGAGTCTCACTATCAAAAAACGCGCCGGCCGTGGTACGCGGGGGCAGGGCGCCGTAGCGGTTGGGATCCTGTTCGTCGTAGTGCCCGCCGCTGTATGGGTTGGGGATAGGGTCGGTGCCGTAGCGGTTGCTGTAGCTGCCGGCGGCGCCGCTGGGGCCGTCTTCGTGGTCATCCATGTGAACGCGCTCATACGCTTCGTCGCCATGGGGCGCCATGGAAAAGGCCTCCTTATCGGGGTCAATATCGTTGCTGCCGCCGCGAATCTTGCGGTTGCTGTAGCCCGGCAGGCTGCCATGAAAGCTATAGTAGCTCATGGTGTAGCCGCTAAGAAAGGTGCTGCCACCAAAGAGGAGGCTATGAGCAGGTCAGCGTGTGTAAATGTAGGGAAGGGTAGCTTGCAGACGGGGGGCGGCGACGCACGTGATGATGACGCCGAGGGCAACGACACCCTTGCTGATGCTGCAGCGGTTGCCACACAGGCCGGACGAGTTGTAGGCGGCCTGGGTCGCAAAGGCCGAGAGCCAGAGGATGACGCCAAAGAGGTCGACGGCGAGCATGGCGTGGACATTGGCGAAGCGCCGCGTGCGCTCAAAGCGCGGCGTCATGATGAGGTAGACCCATAGGGGTATGGAGATGAAGAACTGTAGCCGAGCAAAAATTAGCAGGCATGTCGGCTGGAGACTGAAATGTATGTGGTGTTGGGCTTACGGCGGCAAACGTCCAGCCATTGTTCCCGACAACCTTGGAGCCCTTGCCGGTGAAGACGACAATCTCGAGCACCCAGAGGACAAAGCTCAGGACAATCTGAGCAATGTGGAGGCCGAGCTTGATGGTCGGGACGCGATCTGGGTCAAACTCGATCATGGTGCTGGTGGTGCAAAAAACGGGTGGAAGGGCGACACAATGTACCGTCTGTCCAACGTTCCCAAGTAAACAAAATTATGTCGGCAGTGATGGGCCAATGCTTTGCCAGGCGTCACTGCGACTTATTGCTTTTTCCTTCGTCACTGTGTGGGATATAAAGGTTCGTATCTAGATCGGCGCTAATCGAGGCGAACGTGTTGCAGGAGGTATATGGTGGCGGCGATGTCGTCCGCTAATAAGACAGCTCTTCGAGGATGGAGTTGGCAGAGCGGGAGGGATGATTAAAAATATAGCCGTGATGGTAGGACGGTAAGGGGACGGAAGCGAGAGCAAGAATTCGAAGAAGGGCGACTTTGATCTGGTGTGACGAAGAAGGAGAAGGAGGCCAGGGATGAGGAAGAAACAGAGACAGAGAAAATAAGAAGAAAGAAAGAAGCCTGCGGGAGCTTAGCTTGCCGTGTCAGCCCAAGCCGAGCCAGCCAGTCAGTTGGCTGTGCGACAAGGCGGACCCCGGTTGCGCTCACAAAGCACTTTGTTACTGAGACTGACCTATAAAAAGACACAGGAAAAAGGACGACGTTGCCGCGGCCACGCAGGGTTCCACAGGGGTCAGCCTTGACTTACCTACCTATGTACATAACTACATAACTACCTAATTGTTACTACCTACTACGCACATGTCGCAATTGCTGCAAATGAACAACTTCCTCAAGAATTCAATAAAAACCTTCAACTCGGGCACATACGTCCTGGCTTATCAAACCCCCTCTACCGCGCAAGGACTTACGTACTGCCTTGTACCAGTGGGTGACGACATCTTGTCGCCCTGCTCCAGCGTGTTCAAGCCGCCATCCCCACTGCAGCGCTCAGCCACTGCTGCTGCGCCTCGACTGGACGCCTCAATCGCCGTCCAGACCCATCGCGATTGGCTTCTTGCAACGTCTGCATGTCTTGTATGTATTGTCTCATTGTCTCATGCGTACATGCGTCTAAAAGCAACCCGCAACATGCATACTTTATCCGTCTTCACGCGTCCTTTGTCACAGGCTCCCGAACAACTTGATCTTTCTTCCATCATCTGCTATCACCCTCGTGCATAGCCACAGCCCATCGCCAAGCATCTGCAACCGCATCCTCCACCATGCAAACGTCTACCATATACGGGTATCATAAATCTTGGCGGTTGCTTTCCCTGCACGCCACGAAACGTGTCGCCTTATGTACACTCCCCTTGTTCAATGATGCATCCATTACGCGCCCACATCACGCCACGCTCACAGGGCCGCCATGATGCCAAACACCACGGCCAGCACGCCCGCGCTCCAGCTCACCACCATCGCGCTGCCGCTGTCCTTGGGCGTCTTGGTCGCCGCCGTCGTCGTTCCTGATCCGTCCGTGGCCGCACCACCCGACGAGCCAGCCGCTTCCGAACTCGTCTGCGTCGTCTCCTCGGCTCTCGTCGTCGTGTCCGTAGAGGACAAGTCGTCCGCGGTACTGCTAAACACCGGCGTCGTGGGCAGCGGCGTCCCCTCCGATGTCGCCGTGGTCGTCGCCGTCCAGACCCCGCCCACGTCGGTCCGGTGCTGCGTGCACACGCTCTGCGCATAGTCGCACGCCGCGCCCGGCTGGCAGCACACCGTGACGCTGCTGCTGCTCCCAAACGTGCAAAACAGCGTCGCGCCCGCGCAGGCGTCGGCGCAAACGCCCACGCCCTGACTCTGCGCGCACTGGGCGCCCCGCGGGCAGCAACCGTTGCCGTCGCCGCACGCCGTCTTGCCCTCGCTGCACTCGTCTTGTTGCGCTCGCCGGTCTCGTGACAATGTCGCGGCGGGCGTGACCTTGGCTTCTCGGGCCTGTATTAGCACCGACTTGCAAAGGGCCGTCGGCGCCAAAAGCGACATGGTGGCTGTGGCGAGCTTCATGATGCGCGCGCACGTGTGTGTGCGTGTGGTTGTGGATAAGCTGAAGGGAGCGAAATCGCAACAATTGACTGTGTTGACTTAATGTTCAAAAGGGACTCGGTTTCAGAAAATCTGGCGATGAGCCGTAGTTATGTCTACTATTCCACACAACGCGAGGCTGAAAGGGATGCGCGCCAATGACGAAGTTGGTGAGCGCTATGCCAGACCGGGCAACGGCCGGCTCTAATTCAGCAAAGCCACCGGCCCTCCAAGGCCGCACTAGGCACACTGCGCCCGCACCGCGATGACCCATTAGTTGATGTGGGAGCTGATCTCTTCGTGGTGAAACGTATGACAAGCACTGACTCCAGTTTTCATTGTGCAACCATTGGAAAAGGCCGTTGTGGCATGTTTTTATGTACAGTCTACTATACCCTAGCCGTAAACCCATCTTGGGATAAGCGAACAACGCCGTTGTTGATAAGACAAAGCCAGAAGAAAAGAAAACAACCGCCCAAGAAAAATGGAATGTCTTTCCCCGAACCGCACTACTTCTACCTTCTCGATAGGTTGTTGTGGAGCTTGTGCTCGCGCATCAGGGCAATCGTCAACGTCGCCGCTATGGCTAGGCCAAGCATGGTGAGTGAAACGCTGTGAAAGGCGTCGACAAAGGACTGGATGACGCCGTCGTGCCAGCCAGGCGGCAGACGCTTGAGCTCGTCGAGGCTCTCCCTGATGCGGCGAATCTCGTCGACGGCGCCGGGCCGGTCGCCGAAGCGCGCCCACAGCCTGGCCTGCAGGACGTTTTGGTAGACGGCGGAGCCGACAGTGACGCCGAGGGTTGAGCCGATGCTGCGGGCCATGTAGGTGCCGCTGGTGACGACGGCCTGGTGGGCGTGGTCGACGGCGGCAATGGCGGCGAGCAGGGTGACGGTGAGCATGGCGCCGTAGCCGGCGCCCGAGAGGAAGAAGCTGACGCTGAAAAGCCGGACGGGGGTGGTGGCGTCGAGCAGCGCAAAGAGGACGACGCCGACGGTGACGGTCAGCGTGCAGGTGACGCCCATGGCCCAGTAGCGGCCGGTGCGCTTCATGACGAGCCCCGCGGTGACGGAGCCGATCGAGGCGCCGACGGACGAGGGCAGCAGCTGCAGGCCGGCCGTGGTGGCGGTGCTGCCGAGAATCTGCAGAAACAGCGGCCCGTAAAAGAGACCCATCATGATGAGCATGGTGACGAGAAAGTTGGTGGCGCACGCGGCGAGCACGGTGCGGTCAGCGAGCAGCCGCACGGGGATGACGGGCTGGCGTGCGACGCTGCCCTCCCACCACAGGAAGACGGCGAAGAGGACGAGGGCGACGGAGATGGTGGCGAGCGGCAGCGGGTGCGTCCACGGCACCAGGTTGCCGCCGGCGTTGAGCCCGAGCAGCATGAGCACAAGAAACGAGACGGTGAGCAGGACGCCGCCAAAGTCGATGCGGGCGAGCCGGGTCTTGTCGCTCTGCTTGGGCTGCACGTCGACCATGAGGTACACGACGAGGGCGGAGACGAGCACGGGCGGGACCTGGACCAGAAACGCCAGGCGCCAGCCCATGCGGGTGTGGTCCTGGATCAGGCCGCCAAAGACGCCGCCGAGCATGGCGCCGGAGCCGTACGCGAGGTTGCCGAGGCCCTGGACGATGCCGCGGCGGCGCAGCGGGACCAGGTCGGAGGCGAGAAAGGTCGAGATGCTCATGAGCCCGCCGCCGCCGATGCCGGCGACGACGCGGCCGGCGATGAGCGTGGCCGGGTCGCGGGCCAGGCCGCACAGCAGGTTGCCGGCGGCGAAGAAGAGGTTGCTCAGGACGAGGCCCGGGCCGCGGCCGAAAATATCCGTCAGCCGGCCCGAGATGGGCTGGCAGGCGGCATTGGCGATGAAGTAGGCCGACGCGAGCCAGGACAGCAGGCTGAGGGAGTGGAAGTCGCTGGCGATGGGGCCGGAGAGCGTAGCGATGATGGTGGAGTCGACGGCGCCGAGGAAGACGCCGACCCAGGCGGAGCCCATGATGAGGAACAGCCGCAGCGTCGAGATTTCCTCGGCGATGACGGTCAGCTCGTCATCCTCGTCGGTGGCGGCGTCATGGCCATGTTGTGTCGCGTCGTGGCACGGTTGGGGTTGAGGTGTGCCGGGTGGTGAGGCTGCGCGCAGCAGCGGCCTGCTTTCGGTGGTGCTGTTGTCGTGGGGGGGTTGCGCAGCCTCTTGGTCGTCGTCTGCGTGCGCCGATGGCTGCATGCTGGGCTGTCTCGCCATGGGGGCAAAAGCCAGCAGCGTCGACGTCCTCACAAAAGGGAACAACTGTCGAAAATTTCGTAAAGAGCAATGGTAGAGAAGAAGGGAAAGAAATTTGCACAAGACTTGTGCAAACGGAATCTCTGAACCTTGGTGGACGCTAGCCTGCCGGCCGGAATAGCGCTCCCTGGTGCTTGTTTCCAGGCGCGGGCTACCTAAAAGACGCTGACGACGAGTTCCCCACAGGGCGCGCCCGTGCTTCTTTCGGCCGAGAAGTTGATGGTGAGGAACAAGAGCGAGATGAAGAACGAGAAGCGGCGCAAAAGATACTTTTAAGAGATGGGAGGGGTTTGAATATACATATTGACGAGCAGCTAAGGAGAACAAAGATGAACAAAAATGAACATGAAAAAAAAATCGAAAAAATCGAAATGATACCATCCTAGGGCCCGCGGTTTATTATCACACACGTTGGGGGAACGAGCAAATTCGCTGGCGGTTTAGTTAGAGTGATGGATGGCCGACGATCCACTGCTCGCTCAACCACCATTCCCAAAGGGGCTGTCGATGCCGCCCGCCCGCGACGCCGCATCGTGGTCCGCCCGCGGCTTGGGTTCCCCGAGGGGTTGCGAAACGGGCTGATTGAATAGGGGAATAGGTAGGGCCGCACAACGGGAAGCCTCGTTCGTTGCCTTGGTGCTCGTTTCAACCACTTTGTTGCAAGTATTGAACCGCGCCAGAACCGAGCCATGCGGACTTGGGGGATGTAAGAATGGCCATGTAATTCGCAGACCGTCCCCTTTCTTTTTTTTGTTCCTCTACATGCAATAGGCCGGTCTCTATCATGGACCGTTGCGGCTACTCGCAAACCCGGTGTCAGCCCGCAACCACAGGGCATCACGGACCGATTCGTCCATTGTTCGGTTTGTTTCACCCAGCGAGAGACCGGATAAGAAGCTGCCCAGAAAGACGAGTTTGCCGTCGCGATTGGTGCAAAAGCGGGCAAGCGTCTCGTCTCAGCCCAGCCAATAACACAACTTATCTGCTGGGCACCCGGGTTACCATGTTGAAGCTGCCAGGACGCGTGGCAACGCCTTCTCACTGACTTGTTGGAATGCCGGTTTGACAAAGAGGCGAAGAACTGCAATACCGTCTACAATGCTAGAATAGGAGTGTAGTCATGTACGGGTACGAGTCTCGCGGAAAAAAGGCAATGTAAATGCATGTCTCGGTTCCAGATTGCGTGGAGTCGTCCTCAGCCCGCAGCCTCAAATGCAAGTCTTTTTTGCCCATGTTCATGCAACGCAAAGTACAATTTTTGTCTCGAATAGACTAGCCCATCCCAGTACAGTGGAAAGACATGTCGATCCCCTTTTGCAATATCCTCCTCGTCCTTGCCCTCCCACAGTAACCAACTAGCCCCGTGTAAGCCGATCATCTTTCGGTAACTACGGGCCAGCTCTTGCTTTGTACAACCCACTGCCGCCCGCTCCTGGATATTTCTCCCACCACGACTCGAGAACATGCTTGTCCCTGACCGCTCTTGCCTGCCGCCTCGCCGGCGTCGTTGCTGATGCGGACATGAACGGCAAAGGGGCGGTCTGGCCGGCTCGGAAGTCTCTGTTGCTGCTAGTTAGATCACGGCGCGAAGACGGCATATGCCAGCACATACAGCCTCCGAGGCTGATCGAGTTTCGGCGGCCGCGGTGCCAAGCCGATGCACCGAGTCATTGACGAACCATGAAAACTTCAACAAATTCAAGGCTACCTACATCGAGATTGCAATTCACTCCTTGCATATCGAGCGACACTTGATGGCGGAAGCTAAACGATACGCCGTCCAGTACAGTGATCGCTGGTGGTCAGAGTGACCTGACAGAATAGGGTATGATATACTTTGTCCACGTTGCGCGTCGCAGCCGGACAACGGGTTTCTTTTTCCAGTCTCGGAACGCCCAGCCAATATAATTTTTCAGCTCCCCTCACCGCATGCGACTTGGCAGTATCAAACGGTCTGTACTTGATTCCGACACCTCGACGAGATCGCCAATGCGCATACACACCCTGCCTCAATGGATAGCTGCGGTATGCATGCTTCCCCCTATACCTTGAACTTTCTTGGGTCCAGATTGTCGATATTCGCGCTCCTGGCCTCGCCGTCCAACACAATCTCCGACACGAGCTTTCCCGTCGCCGGCGCGTTCTGGATGCCCCAGCACGTGTGGCCCGACGCGACGTAGAGGCCCGACACCGTCGTCTTGCCAATCAGCGGGCCGCTCTCCTGCCCGAAGCGCATGTGCCGCGGGAGGTAGCATGCCTGCCTAGCCTTGACGGGCGCGGCGCCGAGCACACGGCTAAAGGTGCCAATGTAAGCTGCGAGGTCCTCGCAGAGGTCCTCGTCGTGGCGCACGTCGTCGACCACGTCGGGCAGCGGGACAAGCGTGTCGGGTTCACCTGTACATTTCATAGCGGTTGTCAGTTTCAACGCACCGGCCGCAGCTATGATGGAGGAAGGGCGGGGGAAAAGGGAGCTTACCGCAAGCGTAGGCCTCGTTAAACGGGCGCGCGTAAATCTCGGGGTCAACTCGGCCCTTGTGCATGCGCTTCTGCCCTTTGGCGGCGCGGTGCGCCGGCACGAAGCTCCGGGGCAGCTCAACGTCGGTAAAGACGGCAAAGGGGCTGAGGTCCGCCTCATAGACGACGCTGTGCGCGCGCAGGCCGTCGATCTTGGACCGCGGCAGCAGCCTGCCTGTCCACGGCCCGGCAGCCACGACGAGGTCAGTAACACCGTCCAGCGCCCGCGTCTCCCCAGTCGTGCGGTCCTTGTACTCGACGCCGTGCACTTTTTCCCCCGTCGTCTTGATGGCCGTGACCTGCGCCTTGGTACGCGTTGTGACGCCTGCCGCGGCCGCGAGACTGGCCATGGCCAGGGTGAAGTGGTGCGGGTGCACCTGCGCCGTGTCGGCGCCGCGCGCCATCTCCGCCCAGTCGAGGACGACGTCGCCGTCGACCCAGTCGAGCGCGTCCGGCAGGGGCGCATCCTCGAGCCGGTTTTGCGCGGCCGTGTCCTGCTTTGGCAGCTTGTCCCATGACTTGCCGCCCTCCTCACCGGCGGCCGCGCGCTGCATCGCGGATACCTTGCTCTCGGGCACCGAGGCCGAGATGCTCCCGCACTGGACCTTGCGGTAGCCCCATCTCGCGGGCCCGTCGTGCTCGGCGGCGAGCTCGGCGTGGAGCCGAAACGACAGTGGCACAAGGCACGCCGGGTAGGCCCAGAGCGCGAGCAAGCCGCCGGACTTGCCGGACGCGCCCGTGGCAATGGCGGAGCCGGCTTCGAGGATGGTGATGGTGTGCAGGGTGGGGTTGAACTTGGGATGGCGCGTGAGGAAGTAGGCGGTGGTGTTGCCGATGATACCGCCGCCTGCACAAACAGTATCAGCAAGTGGCGCTTAGTGCGGGCGGCGGTGACTGACCGATAATGACAATGTTGCGCTTCCCGTCCATTTTGAAAGTCTTGTTGAGAAATTGAGGAGGGTCTAGCAGATACTGGCACTGGGAAGGGTTACATGTACCAGACTCTGGAACGAGACGTCGTCATGTTGAAAAAGTTGAAGTTGTCTTGAGATCGATCGGCCAGCCCAGTTTGCTAGTGTATGACTGTTAGAGACTGTGCGAAGATAAAGATGATCTATTCTTAGGCTATACGCTATATAGCCCTATCTATCTAACTAGGCCACTAGGCTCTAGAATAGCTACACACTATAGGTACTACTATCTAGATATTAATATCCTTATTAGATATAAAGTAATTTATTCTTTTATCTATCTAAATTTAAATATAACTCTTATAAATAACTATTATATTTTAGTTAATCTCTTATTAAATAATTATAACCTATTTTATTATCTTTTTATAGTCTATAGCTTTTAATTATATTCTTTTTAGCTAATAACTTCTAAATTAAAAAAAAAGAATACTATTTTATTATATTCTTTATAGTAAATTATTATAGCTTTATTTATTCTTAATATATTATTATTTTATATATTAAGCCTAGTCTTTTAAAATTATTAAGTATTATAACTATTTCTTTATTTCTTAATTTATTTTATAGGCTTTATATTAGCTATCTAATAAAATAGCTAAAATTATAATAATTAGCCTTTTAAGTAGCTTAATATATTATTATTAATTTTTTTTATAATATAATAAATATTTAAATAGTATATTTATTTATATATTAATAAAGAAAAAAAACTATAATATTATAGCTATATTTATAATTAACTTTTTAGCTTTTTATAAATTTAGTTATATATTAAGGTATATAAGATGCTTAAGTGGAAGGAATGGAAGGTCTATTGAATACGAGTTGCAAGTAGGAAAAGTAGATTAAATAGGTAAAAGAAGAAGGAAGAAGAATTATAGTATTAATAACTATAAAGATTATATATAAATTGTATAGAGGGATTACCGTGCTTTATAGCTAGAGACTGTGGAGACCTTTCTTCTACTTCTAAATAACTGCTAAATACTCTAATATAGGGCTAACATAGGTATTCCAAAGCATCCGAAAGGAGGCGTTAAAGGTATTCTAGAGTATTTAAGAGTTATATAACTTCCTTATATCTTATGCAATAGTTATCTAAATTGTGTAAAAGTGGGTCCATTATAATAGGAAAGATTAGGGCATTTTTATAGTATATATAATTATACTATTATCCCTTATATTATCTCTATAATCTTTTATAATTTACTATAATTTTTTAAGATTACTTATTATAATATTAAGAGTAGTACTATTAGTATAAGAGCTTTTTACTAAAGGTATAAGCCTTATATAATAGGGAACTTATAAGGTACTATAGTTAGTTAGTATAATACTAGGAGACTTAAGTACCTACTAAGTACTACTAAATTTAGTATTTTAAAGACTATTATAGCTATATAAAAACGCGATTAATATATATATCTTAATAGCTATAAAAGGGCGTTTTTTTAAGCGAATTAGTAACTATTAAGAGGCTTTAAGACCCTTACTAGCAGCAGCGGTAGCGCGACTAGCAATAGTGCTAGTAATAGTAATAGTGCTAGTATTAGTAGGGAGAGTAGAGTAGGCTGTAGCCATGGCGGGGATAGAATATATTAGGTAGTTGAAAATATACTTCTATTTATATATAGCATCCACTATAATCTATATACCTTCACAAAATACACTAGTACTAGTAGTGTTATATAAGGCTTATACCCTTAGTAAAAAGCTCTTATACTAATAGCACTACTTAATATTAAAAGGTAAAGTCTGCTAGTTTTTACTACTAAATTAAATAGTAAATATTGCTACCTTTAGTAGGGAAAACTAGTAGGGTAGCTCTTTTTCTAATAGAAATATTCATATAACAAACGCTACTATAGGGGGGTATAGGAATATAATAATATAGAAGAGTAGATACCTAGTATAGTGTTAAGGGCTAGGCTACCAAGCCTGCCCTGGTCCTTCCAGAGTGGCCAGCGCGGAGCCCCTAAAGGGGGCCCTTATAGGGTGGATATACCTTACCTAAGGGTACCTTAGTAAGTTCGGCTAAGGGTGGCATCCCTTAGATAAGGTAGCCCCATTTCTTTTAAATATATACAATATAACTAACCCTAACCCTAACTAACTATTATTATATACTATTAACCCTAAGTAACTACTAGCCTAAATACCTAACTACTAACCTAACTACTAACCTAACTACTAACCTAACTACTAACTTAACTAGATTAGTTATAAACCGATTAGTAATTAGTTATAAACCGATTAGGAATTGGTTATATACTGATTGACCTTTATATAGTGTATATTAGAAATTAGTGGGGCAACGTTAGCTAAGGGATGCTACCCTTAGCCGAACTCACTAAGGTACCCTTAGGTGAGATACTGCCTGCCTTATAGGTGCAACTAGGCAACAATCGGTCAGTATTGTTGTTACGAATCCTTTTGCCTTCCTTAGTCAAGTGGGTAAGAGGGTTGTGCGCCGTAAGGCCCACTGATGGCAGAAGTGCTGGTTGCTACTGGAGCCCTCCAGGCCAGTCCATCACATATAGTAAGAATAAAGAATAAGCTATAGGGTTTAGCCTAATTAGGATAATAGGTTATATAACCTAGGATAAGTAATCAATAGATTACTTATTAATTAAGATAATTAAGAATTAATAGATAAGTAAAGAATTAGAAGAATTATTTCTTATTTCAGAGAAATGAATCATTACCTCTCTTTTATAAATACTAACTATTTCTACTTTAACTAATATCTACTATATATATAAATATATTATAATTTACTTAGTTATTTAGCTTATTAGGACTATTAAATAAAGTAAATAGTAATAACTTATTATCTATATAATCTATTTATTCCTTTAATTATTTACTAAACTTATACTAACTAAAAATTTACTAGTCTATATATTACTACTATTAGTATATTCTATTCTTTTATATTATTAGTCTTATATTAATAAGTAAATAAGTAGTTATTATAACTTATAAAGGCTTTAGAAGATAATAGAAAGTTCTAATTTTTAATAAAGTAGAATTAAGGTATATTTAAATATAATAAAGTAATATAATAATATTAATTTAATTCCTAATACTTAAGATAATAACTAATAAATGCTGTCTTTCCTTAATAGCTAGGATTAATAGGTCTATATCCCTTAAAAGTAGGTCTTCTACCTACGCGCTAGCTAATAAGGGGCTAGCTTCGAGTTGCCTGCTTTCGCAGGGTCAACAAAATGTATTTACTAGCATTCATTATAAGAAATAATAGTTCAACCCCTAACAGTTATTGGTTGCGTACCTAGGTAGGCTACCGACGATAAATTTTTTATGGGAAATCTTTTGGCGCTTGCATGGCATGGATGGGCCGACGAATAGCAGATTGTCGCAGCGCTATAAAAATAATGCTGTGATCCTGAGTTCGACTCGAATTACTTATAAATCTAAAATTCGGTCTAATTGTATAATTTTCACATACGCCCTACGCTAAAATAACGCCCCCCTAGTCACTAAAGTACCTTTTCAACCAGGGTTAGAACCAGGTCGAACTAGGGTATAGAGAGCTAATTAGAGCGCTATTATCAGGCCTTCTTTCCCTGAAAAAGTTGAGTCAATTGGGCTGCAGAAATCTGTAAGCCAACTTATAGATTTCTCAATTCTATAATACTTCTATTAGGCCCTATAGCAGACGCTAGCGTTAAGGTACCGACGTCAACTCACTCATAAAACTCAGGATCAGGGCATTATTAATATAGAGTATAAAGTAAATGTTTGTAAATCGATTGATACTAATATATAGATGCATAACACGAGATCCGTAAGTGCTATATCTAAGTATAGTAGATCCTTTTCCTATAAAGGTTTATATGTGAGCGTTTTACCTGTATAATAGGAACGGTGAGTCTGCTACCTTGAAGAAAGGTTACCGCGTTGGGACACTGCCGGTCGCTGTATGCTAGGTGCTGAAAGCATTATGATCAAGTTCTGACAATGCCAAGCTTCAGAGGCAGCCTGGGGTAGACGCACATTCTTAGGATTGGATCTCAATGGCTACTATTTACAGCCAAAACCCGCTATGCTAAGGAACTGTTATTGACCGGCCTTTGCGCCTTGCTCTAGCTGTAAAGTAAAGTACTTTTATTTTGACTAAACTGGGGGTACTTTATCGCAGTGCCTTTATGCGCAGCAATAGTCCTATTGTTGGATCAAAGGTGTATTCGAATACAATAAAACAGCAATAATAAGATCAATTTGGTTCCTGATGATTGAGATAACTAACTGTCAAACGCTGCCTTCCTCGATGGCTGGAAGTCAAGGAAGACCCACGAAGTGGGTCTTCCACCCAGAACTGGCCAATCAGAGGCCAGCGTCGAGTTGGCTGCTTCAACACTCGCACTTTCTCTCTTTGTGGCTTCGCAAGCAGGCCCAATTCGCTCAAAAACGCAATAAAATCCATTCTACTTGATGTTGTCAGCACCGGAGCCTTGTTCTTCCGTTCCGGATCAATTTTCAGCTAACCAGAGCCCTCTTTTCTCTCGCGTATACGACCTCTCGGCTGGAGGGGAGGATCATGACCACTGTGATTGCGATTGAGTGGCTGTTGACAATCTGACGGATGTTGATAATCGTTTTATCCATCGTTCCTCCAGAAGCTTTCAACTTGTTGATGATTGTCATGTCCCTCGTCCCTCTGGAAGCTTTCAAACTTGTTGATGATTAGCCCCTTCTTTATCCTCTTCTTCTTCTTCTCGGCCGGTTCTTATTATCGATGGTTGATGTCAACGAGCGGCAGGAATCGGGCTCGTTTGGTTGATGGTTGATCCTTCCAGGAAGGTCCTGGTTAAGTGCAGGTGGCTTCGTTCAGCGACAAGCACTCCAATCAGGTCCTTCGAAGGAAGTTTTCTCGTGATGTTTGGTCCTTCTGGAAAGGTCCTAGGTCAAGTGCAGGTGGCTGCTTCGGCGACAGGCACTTCAATCAGTCCCTTCAAAGGTTCGTTTTCTCGTGATGGACGATGCGGCAAGAGATCTCCGTAGGCCGCAGCAAACGGCGATCTTTTGCCTTAGGTAGCACGGAGGAATAGTAATCAGTCTGTCTCTTCTTTCATCCTAAGGTTTGACAACCACTGATCAGTGTTGGATCAAAGGTGTATTCGAATACAATAAAACAGCAATAATAACTTCGAATACGATAAAGCAATAATAACGTCAATTTGGTTCCTGATGATTGAGATAACTAACTGTCAAACGCTGCCTTCCTCGATGGCTGGAATCAAGGAAGACCCACGAAGTGGGTCTTCCACCCAGCACTGGCCAATCAGAGGCCAGCGTCGAGTTGGCTGCTTGCGGTTCAACACCTATAATCTACCCAAAGAGCAACTTATCCAAGAGCTCATTCGAGAAGAGCTTGCGTCTGTCTTCCTCCGCCCATCCATGCTCATGCTCAATCTTTTTCAGGGCATTCTTAAATTCGATGATTTCATTCGTATAACTTTTCGATCGGAGATGATCCATCCAGGGCTTTCCGTCCACCTTATACTGCTGCCTGTAATGCCAAAGAGGTTAATAATGCGACAAGTGTTGAGGGGGTGCAGAGCCAGATCGAAGGCGTCTTACCATTCCTTAGCCCAGTGCGGTCTAATATTCAGGTCTTTCCACGAGTTGTCATGATTCTTCAGCGCCATCCAACGGTCAAGTATCTTCTGGGCAAACTGCTCCCATTCGTCCGCCATGTATAGCGGGGTCAGTACTTCAATCGAGCAAGTTCCGAGCTTGTTACCCCTCTGCGGTGCCATGATTACGTCGCTGCCTCCCATAATCCGCATCTCGAGCGGCATGCGCATAGGGCACGTTTTCATTGTCTCGGGTTTATATACCTCAAGAATAGCCTGCCACCAGGCTCTTCGAGCAATATCCAGGTTGGGTTTGCTGGCATCGTCGGGCTTAGCTGGAAGCTATTCGCACTCTCAGTTAACAACGCCAGACGGTCGAAACACAACAGAAGACCATGGGTTATCTAAGAGAATTTGCTTCGTGTTAACTTACGGGTATTTCCACCTCTAGATCCCTGACCCGGAAATTCTGAATTCCGCGGCGAAAGTGGAGCGCATCAGAGAGTGGTGTGAGAATGTGGCTGTCCAAATTGTTCGTTGGCGGAAGCACATTCATCGCCGTGGTAGCTAGTGCCTATTAGTCAAAACTTTTGCGTACGGGAAAGAGATTATGAGCAAGAGGAAGTTCTGCGGGTGCTGGGGTTGAGAAAACTTCACTTACACAGCCAAGTGGTCGCCTTTACTGCGTCCTCATCTGTGGCTCTGGGTGCGCTTTCATGGGCCCACTCGATCGCAAAGCTCTTAACGGCTTGGTCTTGAATCTCTGTGTCCGAAGGATATGGCTTAGCCTTCTTCATCTCGGCATCTTCAGTGGTCAGACGCCACGTATTGACCCAGACTTGTTCGTGGAGCGGAAACCAGAACCACTCAGCATAGTAATCTTCAAGAGCGCGTTTCTCAAAGTCATTGACCAATTTTTGAAGTTTGGGCTTTAGTGTTTCATACTTTTTCTTGAGAGTGGCAGGAAGGTCGGATGCCATGTCGTCAGGTGGTGGAATGGCTTCCAGGATGTGCATTTTCTTGGGCTCCAGTTTAGCGACTGACATCTTCTCTAGCCGGAGAGTCAAGTGGGTGACAACACCGAGCAGTCCAAAGCAGCCACTCGCAGCTGCGAGCATGTCATTGCCGTTTGCTGATTTATCGATCCTCTTGCTCTCGCCGTTTGCATCAACATACTCGATCCCTTCGACTAAATCGCTGAGGGTCTTCAACTTGTGTCCTGCGCCGTGACTATTCGCCCACGTTAGTAGCTTTCGCCATTATATTGTCAAGCATAATGAAAAGACTGGAGGGAACAAACGAACCAAATTGGGGCATTACTCCCACCGAATGTGATCTCTACCATAATCACATTGAGCGGCAACGTCCACTTTTTGTTCTGCAGGCACCATCTCCTGAAGTCCTCGTTGGTCGTTGCACAGCCCACGCGGACGAGACCTGGATGGTCCGGCACCTCTTTGATCTCATTCAGCTCCGTTTTAATAGAAGCGTAGTAGCCCTCAGCCTCTTTGTTTCGGAGATCCTGATCGAAGTCAAAAACTCCCTGTCCCTTCTTCGGCCCTTGAAGGATGGCTCGATCAAGCGGTAACGTAGATATGAGGATGAATGGGTGACTCTTATCGGCATTCTCACGTCCAAAGATGGAAGACCACGAATGACCTTTCAATATGTTAGTTAATGGTCGAGGTTGCTTAGTTGGATGAGAATCTCCCATCTTAAGAGCCAGAAACAGCACGAAAGGTAGACTTACGATATCCGGCGACTCGAACGCCATAGTTGTGAGCTTTGGCATACTTGACAACCATTTGAACGCCGCGAACAGTTCCAGGAATGCAAGTCAAGTGGGGAGAGTTCTCAACAGTCTTGCCCCAGTTTTGAAAGCTCAACCCTTCGAAGCACTATTCGTAGTTGCCTATTGTCAATATCATATCATTGCAGCTTGGATTTTCAGTACGAGAGAAGTGCTTGAGGAACCTACTGGCACTAGAGTATTGCTGCCCGGGTCATGGAGCATGAGATCGACCGGTTTGGCACCTGATTCCGTAACATTTGCGCCTGCACCCAGGAGCTCGAGACTCTGCTGGTAACCGACAGACGTGGGTAGGCGGCATGGAACATCTGTAGCTAATTCATGTAGACAGCGACCTTCCGCAAAGGTAAGCAGCATTCTCTGTTGATCGACCGAGTATCTCTTAAGGACATTCTCAAAGAGCTCCTTGTCGTGCTTCCGAGCCAAATTCATGAACTCGCGAAGGCCATTCTCGTTGGAAATGTCAAGGCCGTTTACCCTCTGAAGGATTGTATCGATGGGATTGGTCTTGGCAGCCATAATGATATGTTGCAAAGCAGATTTGAAGAATAGGAACGTTTGTTATCTGAGTGTTGAGGTGAAAATGAAAGGACATTAGAACTACTACCTGAGGGCGCGCGCTTGATTTAAGTACTCAATACAGCAGAGCTCTCGGTGTCAGGTGACGAGGAAGGAGCTCTCACCGTTGCACCCAAGAGTGGCCTGTACTGATGCTAGAAACGTGACGCAAGGCCTGAGATGGATGTCTTCTAAACGCTCACCAGCATGGCGAGCCTAGCGTCACAAATCTTCGAATGAAAAATATAAGCATCATGCAACCCCAATGTAGCTATCCGTTCGTATGTCAGGTATCAATGTTCCCCTAGGAGGGATTCCTGCGCCTAACGGAACTGCGTGGCTGGCTGAGCTGCACCTGGGGTGATCACTCACTGCTTGATTTAAATGGCAGTGGATGCGTTTTTCCTTGATCCTAACTCAACCAAATGACATGTCCCTAAATTGCTAGTCAGGTAGAACCTCGTGTTTTTCAGCTAGCCACAATGTCTAATCATTACGAATGCAATAGTAGCGCTGAGCTAGAACTGCTATGGCCATGTTCTACGTTCTTGCTGTGTACGGGTCGATTTACTGCACATGCCCGAGTTTGATATTGATATAATAAGGCCTTGAATTTTGGTGGATATCGATATACGCAGGTCTGCAGTGCCGATTCTGACTGCCGGCTGGGAGCCCTTCAGCACGAGGCTGATGATGGCCGAGCTGGTGTTGGTATGTATACTACGATTGGCTGAAACATATAACATTGGCGGACGGTGCGTGCGGCAACAACTACCCGGGGCAGTCTCTTGCCAGTCTGCTTGCCGACCTGCAGTGCATCAGAGAATACCAAAAGTCGGCATCTGAAAAAGGCGGTACGCCATATTTTAAGCTTGAGTGTCTTGCGAAGGACGGACAATGGTATTGGATCGGTGAGCTGATATTCAGAGGTCTGTCCCGTCTGCTGTCGGTACGTTCTGGGGCTTCGGGCCACCGGAGTGGAAAGCGCTAGAGACTGGAGAAGGAGAAACGGGACGGGAAGTCTGGAAGCGACCGTTGGCGACGGATGGCGATGGTGTTCCGGATGCACCTTTGATTATGGGCCGCAAGACTTCTCGGAGCGGCCAAACCAAGTATCTCAGGCAAAAAGTTGGGATATCCTACAGCCCAGTCGGCATGGCAGAATGGGGAAACTCTGAAGGAGAAGTACACTCATGAGTATGAGAGATACCAGTTAGATGACACTGACTGGCCCGAGCGGACGGACGGAGAAGAGCGTCAACTTTCTGCAATCGTCGGCCATGGTCTGAACGACGAGAAGGGTTCACAAAAAAGATTTCAGTTCTCGTGCCAATGGACAAATGACACCGAAGCTTGGGAGGACGAGCACGAGGTGTAGAAGAAATACAACGCTGCTGTTCCGACGTATTGGGACAGCGATCTAATAAAGGCTCGTCGCTCCTGCAAAGTCCCGGACCGGCGCCTACAGATTTTAGGACACAGGAAATTCCGCACTAAATTTTATTATTAAGCTGCTCCTGAAAGTTCAGATAGCCTCCAAGCCATCTAGGCACCTAGGTAGTCGTCGCATCCATCTTTGCAGAACAAGCCGTTTAAATGCATCTCCCTCGGATCTGTAACTAATGAGCCGCTGAATCTAATTATAAAATCAGTCTCAAACTCTGGTATGTTTTTAAATCACCATGGTTCATTGTTGATAGTCTGCATGAGACACGGCCCGGGACAACCCGCGGCCGATTGTGGCATGACGAAACAGCCAACGGCCCAGAAAAAATCAATGGCAAGCTTCCTCGCAGCATTCCCATTCGCTCCGGCGCCAGCAACAGCTCAAGGCATCTGCGTACTGTACTGATACGCTGCCGTAATCCACCGAGGCCGAGGCTCCTGAAGCAAGCTCGATTCCAAACATCAGGCGACTCTTGCCATCGTCGCGTAACCGTTGCCCTAGGCGGTAAGAAAACGCGCGAAAGGGCCAAGACATCTAGAGAGAGAGAAAGCCAATCTAAGAAAGCGAGAGGAAAATAAAACGCGACAAACGGCGATTTATTACCTTGCGATCCCAGCTCAGATATGCATACTGTCGCAGCTCGTCGGATGGTGATTCTCCGGCCACCAGCAGCTTCGTCATGGCGGGGTGGAGTGGCGACGACGGCGAGTGCTGCGCCGACACCTCTTATTAATAAAGTCCGCCGCCGCCACCACTCGTCGTTTGCATCGACACATTCTCCTCTCGTGAGCCATTCATCGTGTCTACATAGCAGAACCTACAGCTCCGCAACCAACATGTCTTCTGCCGCGTCCTTTTACGACTTCAAGCCGCTCGACAGTAAGCTCCCCCTCACCCCGCACAAGCTACCCCGCCACCCGCCAGCTTCCGTCCAGCCCTCGTCGCGCCACGCAGATACCGACGGATGTTGCGGCACTGGCTAGTCAAAGTTGTTCATGGTAGTACCGCTTGCATTTGCATGCCAGCAGTTCTTTCTAACATCGTTGTCCCTGCAGAGCGCGGCCAGGAGCTGCCCCTCACCAACTACCGCGGCAAGGTCGTCCTCGTCGTCAACACGGCCTCCAAGTGCGGCTTCACCGGCCAGTACGCCGGCCTCGAAAAGCTTTACCAGTCCCTCGCCGCCAAGCATCCCGACGACTTTGTCATCCTCGGCTTTCCCTGCAACCAGTTTGGCTCCCAGGAGCCCGGCAGCAACGACGACATCCAGACCTTTTGCCAGGTCAACTACGGCGTCACCTTTCCCATCTTGCAGAAAATCGACGTCAACGGCGACAAGGCCGCGCCCGTCTACGAGTGGCTCAAGAGCGAGAAGCCCGGCCTGCTCGGCCTCAAGCGCATCAAGTGGAACTTTGAAAAGTTCCTCGTCGGCCGCGACGGCAAGGTCGTCAACCGCTGGGCCAGCACCACCACCCCGGAGTCGCTCGAGAAGGAGATTGTCGCCGAGATTAACAAAAAAGCCGAGTGACTAGCCGGGGGTCCGGCGGGCGACAAGGCCAAGATGTGAAGGCCTGAGGGAGAATGACTTGTCGGAAGACGACGGCGCAGGTTGGCCTACGCCGGCCGTGTGCTTGTGACGCGTTTACGTACCATGTGCTATTATACCAACACCGCATTTTCTCGTAGAGAACTTGTCAGTCCACTTATATTTATACCAAATAGTATGTTTTGCAATGGGTTACAACAGTTCTGTCATGCTCCATGCTGAAAGGAATGGCTCGTGAAGCTGCACATGACGCAACACTAGCCAGCTCAGCGGTTTTCTGGTTGCCAAGTATGAACAACACTGATCAACAGGGCAGTTCCCGTAGCATCGTTCAACGTATCTATGCCTCAAGATGCAATCTTCGACCCCCTATTCAACAAGCTCATAAGCGCACAATACCGGCCACAACCTTGCCTATCCGACTACCCTGAACTCAGCACACCCGTCTCCTTTCTTGCTAGCATCCGCTGCATCTTGATCTCGTGGTGAGTAAGCGAGAGTCCAATTTACAAGCCAATCTCTCACGCAATATGATGGTGGCGGTTGGAATGGACAAGGGCATCAATGCGCCTGCAATTTCAGAGGCGCTCTGCTGTGCAACCATTGCACGAATGAGGCCAGCAAGTACGGATAGACGGATGAGAGCCTGCCTGCTGGGAATTTGTTCACCGGCTGCACTGGAACATGGCCTCTCTTGTAGAGTTTTGTAGCACCGTCAGAATGCATCAACACAGACGAAAGCCCAAGGTCGGTGAGGCGGCTGGTAGGGCTGCCATCTGAAACCCCTGAATCTGCGACACATCCCAACCTACTCGTTTTGAAACAGTGAGGCGGACTGGCCGGGAACGAACAGATTGATAAATGCAAAATCACAAGCCAAGGGATCCTCAGCAGCGACCAGGCTCCTTGCAGGCTCCCCTGTCGGTGTAATATTCGGATGGCCCTGGTGATTAAGGGGAAGCAATCCCTAGTGGATGGCAGATCTATGATCCCAATCCGGCGATTTCTGTATGCTTACTGAGCCCGGCATAAATAATTTGGGCCGTCAAGAAATACGTTAATGCAGTCCCAAGCTATACCGATATGCAAGGTTTTTATGGTGTTTAGATGCATGATCTCAAAGATCTTGGAGAGCACGGGCCATCCAGACACGGGACCTTGCACAGATTGGCAGAATTAATTTCAAGAGAACCTCCGTCCATCCTCCCACTACAAACGCGCCGTGGTGAATTTTCTTCGACATATCAAAATGAAGTAATACCGCGGATGCGCACGTGAGGTTAGAGCATGGTCTGATTTCCCAACTGGAATGCTCCCTTCAATACTTCTGCTGCCCGCACCACGGGGTATTGTTTAGAGTTCAGGCATGGGGCCCCCCCGCGACAGTCGCCCGCCCAGTATTTTGGCGTTCCGAAGAAATTGGACGCTCGCCGTCCACAATGGACTTTATCGTTAATTGTCCGAAATGAGAAAGCAGATGGACGATTCTTCCCCCAGAAGGAGAAGCGAAATAACTACGAGAAATAAGGAAAACAAGCAGCTTACGAGGCCCACTGCCCTGACGATCCAGGGGAGCAAAAGACAAGGTTCCAAGGGGGAAAAGTGGTGGGCAGTCAGCGCGGGGTCTACTTTTAAAGCCTTGGCTTCCCAATCAGCGACGTCGTGGGACCGCTCTGCCAACAATTTGACAGGGTCAAGGCGATCGCTTCCAGTCAGGCACGTTCCCGGACCCCCTTCTACTGGTACGGACGCCAACTTCGGCGGCTCAACTCCAGGCTCCAGCACTGCCGAGAGTGCTGGATAGTCTCCTTCGTTATTCTAATCTAATTGGCTAGGCATTTGGGGCTCCTGCAATTTCAAGTCTGCGTCGACAGGGGCCGTTTCTTGGAACCGCCGTGGGTGACGTCGTTTTGCTGGCCATCCTGGTATTGGAAGGGTTGACCGACTATTGTTCCAGGGCGATGAAAGACAGGTTCCATCACGCAACAACAGAGATCCCAAACCCCGTTCCAAGGAGTCTGGTATCACAGGCGTCGTTCTGAGTACGGACAACACAATGCGCCTAGCACACGCACAGGCACGGTCCTCCTCCCCTCATTGGCCTCCTATACCAAGCCTCATTTCTCATGCACCAAACCGCCGCAGCCAAACAGGTGCCTCGGGACAGAACAACGCTTATAGCTTGGCGGTGGATAACCCCCAGCCAGATGGACGAGTCACGACGAGATGGAGAAGAGCCAGCCAGCAAGCAAAAGCTGCAAAAAGCTGCAAAATCATGTGTTACGCGCCACCCCACAATCTACCAGTACAACCTGGGTCCCGGGCCTGCAACTCTCTTTTGTTCGTCCGTCTCCTGTTATAGCTCCCGTCAGGGTGAGACAGCATCTGCACGTTTAACGGCATGCCAGCGCCGCCCGATATGACGATATCGTCGTCGCGGTCATGGCCATTCGGAAAGCATGGCAAGCGTCTAGGCAAGCGTCATTCGTTTGTTGTCTAGACCATTGAGTTAACCAACAACGAAACTATGAATTGTTTGTTTTTTAAGCTTTGCTGGGGCGCAGCAGGCCTCGGTCACACCTTTGTTCGCCCCAAAAAGCCCAAAAGTCATTCCAATAGCCTTGCCCTGTCAACACTAGTAGGTATGTATTGCCACAAAGCGGGCATCCAACCAATTCGCCTGCTGTGGTACACCCATGCTGCTCCCAATTTCCAATAAACCCTGACTCCTGCTGGGCCGCTTGGGGAACCCCGGACAGTGAGAGTTGCTCAACTTGGGCCTCGTTTGGCCCACATGGCTTGACGAAGGGCAAAGGCAAGATTCAATTCATGCCATGTTCCTGTGAGCCGTTCGTCTTGGTCGCCCGCTAAATTATATACACTCTTTACCCATTTTCTACACCGTTTCCGGATTGAGAGTTTCTTCACTTCCTTTTCTCTTCCTAAACCCTTTCTTTGTCCTTCGTTATCTCCAACTACCCACAGTCTTTTTTTCTCTTCTTTACTATTTGCTTCTTTTTCACCAATCTTTGCTTTTCTTCTGTACTTCCCTTCATTCATACCAGTCACTCTTTACGCTGGTAGCAGAGTTGATCAGTGGACAAGATCAACCATGCGTTCGACTCTCTTCTCGGTCGCGGCCGCCTTGCCGCTGGCCGCTCACGCCCTCGACCCCAACAACTTTTATGAAGGTCCTGGTGTCGTGCGATTCCCTCTGACCGGCAACAAGGATGCGCTCGAGAAGCACATGCGCCGCCAGTTCGAGGCTGGCCTCGACAACCGCAAGACCGGTTTCTTCTACACCATTGACCTTCAGATCGGCACGCCGCCCTCGACCGTCGCCGTCAACTTTGACACGGGCTCCGCCGAGCTCTGGGTGAACCCCAACTGCGCCAAGTCCAATGATGAGGCGTACTGCAAGACTTTTGGTGCCTTTGGCCAGTCGTCGTCGTTTGTCAGCCTCCAGCAGAACACCACCCTCAAGTACGGCCGCGGCTTTGCCAATATCGAGTACGGTTACGACTACGTCACCGTCGGCAGTAAGTTGCGAGGCACTGCTTCGACTGATTGGAATTGGCTGTTATTCAGCGTATACTAACACACAAATTTGCAGCCTCCAAGATCAACCAGCAAACTTTTGGTGTTGCGCACGACTCCGAGTTCGCCACTACTGGTATCATGGGCGTCGGTCCCAACCTGCGCAGCTGGGATAGCTCATACCCCTACGTCCTCGACAACCTGTTTAAGCAAAAGTTCATCAACAGCCGTGCTTTCTCTCTGGATATCCGCCAAGTGACGAGCGCGCGTGGTGCCGCCGTGTTTGGTGGCATCGACACCAAGAAGTTCAAGGGTCCCCTTGTCAAGAAGGACATCATCCCCGCCAGCTCCTCGCCCGACGGCAAGGTGCGCTACTGGGCCAACTGTGATGGCATCGTCATCAACCGCGAGGACGGCACGAAGGTCACCGTCCTGTCCCAGCCCCAGGCGTTCCTGTTCGACTCGGGCTACACCATCAGCGCGCTGCCCACCACGCTCTTCACACAGCTCCTCACGGCCTTCCCCTCGGCCGTCAAGGAGCCGACCGGCCAGTACACCGTCGACTGCGGCGTCGTCGCCCTCAAGGGCACGCTCGACTTCAAGTTTGGCAACGCCACCGTCAGCGTCCCGTACAGCGACTTTATCTGGCAGCAGCCCGACTACAACAGCTGCGTCCTCGGCGCCATCGAGGACAACGCCATGCCCGTCCTGGGCGACACGTTCCTCCGCGCCGCCTATGTCGTCTACGACTGGGACAACCGCGCTCTCCACTTTGCCGCCGCCGCCGACTGCGGTTCCAACCTGGTCGCCATTGGCTCCGGTCCTGGTGCTGTTGGTGTCACCGAGGGTGAGTGCGACAAGCCTACGACCACCTCGTCCACCTCGAGCGTCCCTACGTCGACCACAGCCTCGACCACCAGCGTCTCTACTTCGACTACGGCCTCCACCACAACCAGTGTTCCTACTTCGACCACCGCTTCTACCACCACATCGTCCACTTCTACCACCAGTGTCCCTACTTCGACCACGGCTTCCACAACCGCCTCGTCCACTTCTAGCACCACTGTTCCTACTTCGACCACGACTTCCACCGCTACTGACTCGACTTCGACCACCACCTCCACCTCGACCACCAGTGTTCCTACCTCGACCACGACTTCGAGCACCACCGACTCTACTTCGACTACGACCTCTGCTACCACCAGTGTCCCTACTTCGACCACGGTTTCTACCACCACCAACTCTACTTCGACTACGTCCACGTCTAGCATTCCTACGTCGACGTCGACCTCGGTCACCAGCGTTCCTACTTCGTCGTCGACCTCTAGCGTGACTACCGGGTCGTCTACCACCAGTGCCTCTACCACGCTCACTAGCTCGACCGTTTCCTCCACTGTATCGTCCACCTCCAGTGTTGGTTCCTCCAGTGTTGCTACCTCCAGCGCTAGTTCCTCCGTCGTTGGTTCTTCTAGTGCCGCTACCTCCAGTGTTGCTACATCCAGTGTTGCTACCTCCAGTGTTGGTTCCTCCAGTGTCACTACCTCTAGTGTTGGTACCTCGAGTGTTGGTACCTCGAGTGTTGCTACCTCCAGCGTTGCTACCTCCAGTGTTGGCGCATCTAGTGGTGCTCCCGTCACTACCTCGACAGGCTTCCCTACGCTCACTCTCACCAGCAGCATTAGCCCGATCAGCTCCGGCACCGGCGTTTCTTCCAACCGTCCTACCACCACTGGTCCGCAATCCAACGGTTCCTTGAACGGCACGACGTACACGTCCATTGTCAAGTCGACCCGCACGCACACCATCACCTCGTGCGCGCCCACGGTGACCAACTGCCCCGTCGGCAAGGTTACCACCGAGGTCATCACTTCGTACACCACCTGGTGCCCCGAGGACAACAAGACCAAGTCTGCCGGCACCAGCTCCGCCGCCAGTGGGAGCACCGTCGCCAGCACCAGCACCGCCAGCACCAGCACCGCCAGCACCAGCGCCTACACCAAGCCCCCTTGCCCCGAGGTCACCCTCACCTTTGCCATCCCCGAGACGTACTACTGCACCAAGGGCCAGGCCGGCTGCACCGTTGGCGAGGCGATTGTCACGTCGCACCCCGTCACCGTGGTCCCCATCACGCCGCTGGCCACACCCACGCCTATTCCTGGCTGCGTCGACTGCCACCCCAAGCAGCCCTCGAAGCCTGCCGAGACACCTGCTGCCGTTCCTGCTGGTGTCGTGCCCGTGGCCGTGATCCCCCAGCCCGTCGAGACCAAGGAGCAGGTTCCGGCTCAGAGCACCCCCGCGCCCGCTCCTACCAAGTCCGTCCAGCTATCGACAGTGGTCTCGGTCAAGCCCTCCAGCACCGGCTCTTCCGCCGCTACCAAGCCCGTCCAGCCCTCGACACTGGTCTCGGCCAAGCCCTCTGGCACCGGCTCTCCCGCTCCTAGCCAGTCTCCGATTGCCGCTGGCGCCGCGGGTCTCTACGTCCCCGGCCTCGCTGCGCTGATTGCCGCCCTCGTTGCTGTCATGTAAAGTGGGCTTTTTTTTGTGATATTGGCATTTGGGGACGAAAGATGTTGACAACTATGAGACTGGTTGAATTTTTAATCTTCTAATATTGCAAGGGCGGTAAAAATATAGGAAAATACATGTCCATACGCCTGTTTCTTATATAAACTCATGGGTGGAAAGTAGACTTGTTGTTGTTTTAGAGAATGAACCCAAAACTGTTTGAATGTGAAGAACCCGCAGAATGTGTAGGCCATGACTATGCTATTTTGTGCCTTGACAAGTTCTTTTCAGATCATTCTATACCTGTACATGTACCAGACAACATGCAGTGTTCCGTCGGGTGGTACATTTCCACCAACACATTGCGTGTCAACATCCGCGCCCATCTAGCCAGCCAGGCTGACTGACAATCCGGAATCATGGCTTCTCCATCCTCTTTTTTGTCTTGTCACCATGTTTAGCTCATGTCAGTTTGCTTGACGGGTGCCCAATAAAAATGAAACAAAAAAAATGTACAACACAATGCAACAAGGAGGGAACAAAGCTTGAGAGATGACGCGGTGCCATATCGGGGAAGTCGGTGATTAAAGCAAAATGTGGCATGCCAATTTTAGCATACAGACTTTCTATTCGGTCATTCTTTTGTGTTCTTTGTACGACACGGTTGTGTAGACTTTTCAGGCAAGACAGAGAGGGTACGAAGAACCGAATGTGGCTTGCCATGAGAAGGAGGTTTGGCTACAGGACCGATATGCAAGCATAGCAAAGAAAAGACACTCTAGGAATAAAACAGTGAAAGCGCGATAAACTACAGGACGCAGCGATCGAATTTTACAGGGCCCATGTTGGCGATTTTTTTTTCGTCCCATGCCAACCAAGTTCAACGCGCCCCAACGACGTTGCCTTACCCTGTACCCCTCCCTCCCCACCAACACGCGAACCCCAATCCCATCCATCACGAGAACGTTGCCTCCCCTTCCCCGCGTCAACAACGAACAAGTCAAGGAGAAAACCCCGCAACTTGAGCAAAAAAAAGGGTGGGACAAGTTCGAAGCGGGAATAAAAAAAGCTGGGTGGCCAGGTAAAGTGATGAATCACAAATTTCCCCTTTCCCGCCTTGCAACCAGGCAACCAGAGTCCAAAATTAGGCACGTCACATCTACGGGACAACGAGCGCCGCCCCCCCCCCCCCCTTTTCAACACGAAACCGGGCCAAAGAAGCGCATATTGAGTAACCCAGATAAACCCCACGTTCTGTTATTAAACTAGCAGTGTGTATGCAATCTTTTTTTAGTCATAGTTAGAGCCTAAAAAGGCCCAGTCATTCCCTACGCGGTACTGCCCCCTTCCAACCTTGGCATCGCGCGCACGTGGCGGCGAGACACGCAGGCCCGCCTGTGATTTGTCTTTTTAGCAAAACCGCCCCTTCCATCATCCATAATCCGGGGTAAGGAAAAAGATAAGCCATGCACGTTCGTAGCGCATGCACGTACAAATTGCATTGCCGTCATTCGGCATAAAAAAAATGAATGAACCTAGCTCTTAACGTTGAGCCATTAATTTCGCATTTTGCGGGATAGGAAATTGCTAACCACCACACCACCGTATCTCGAAACCCCGGCTGGCGCCCCATCCTGATAGCGAGGCTGCTTGGTGTTGGCAGCACATGTACGCCAAGCCATGCATGCGCGGGAACCTTTCCCGGTTGCATCAGGGGGGCAGTGGCAACCGTCTTGGTCTCTCTTTTTTAACCGCTGCCATCCGCAGATAAACGGGCACAACAAAGGGGGCCACCCCAAAGGGCGGAATCCTGGCATCATGGCGTCGCGGAACCTTTTCCTCGGTTGTCTAGTTTGTGACTAACATCGCCCGGGGAGAATATCGACAACAGGAAGAGGAGTGTCGAGAGGGCGGGGGAGGAGGGAATGGTTGAGTCGTCGGGCAGAAAAGGACGCACACCTGGGCCATGCCGAGATCGTTGGGCGTGAGATTTACATAACTCGGTATAATAGACTATGCAGTCGACGTGGAGATGCACCCCCATTGCTTCTTGCTTCTTGCTGAGGCTTCTAGACTGGAGGCAGATTGTGGCGAAAATCCAACACCCGTGTAGCTAGATAATCTGATGCGGCGTGATTGGTTGAGTCGCAACTTGGAGAGAAAAGACCGTAGCTGTAGAGGTGTGTAAACAGGGATTGAGACTTGCGGTTACATGGAGCGACGGAACAGGAAGCATACCTGCAATAGAATATCAACATATGAAAAAAGCACGGTTGCAAGTGTCGGCGTAGTATGCAATATCATGACAATGCTATACCACATGCCACGTTTTCTCGTCTCCCCCATTGCCTCATCTCATGCACCAGCAGACGAGCAGCGGCGAAGAGTGATAAGACAAAACCTGGGGTGCAGTGATCCGCAGTGCAGCGGGCAGCAGCCAAGTTGGGCAGAAGCCGTTGATGTTGCCGTTGATCAAGGAGGGCGGGCAGATGCGAACCTAATCCCTGCCCTGATCGCGTCGAGCGAGAAAAAAGGACCAAGAGAAAGCAATGCTTGAACTGATAGGAAGGCGCTTTTGTAGCCTTCACCGTTCCTGGCAAGACTGGTCATACGACTTTGCTCAAACGATGGGCAGCAAGGCAGCTTCTAGTCCCTGTCCACCCAGACGCTCGACAGGGAGACCGATTAGGGAAACGCCACACAAGCTGTATAACCTTAGTAAAGTATTATTTCATGCAAATGTACCATGGCTTTTGAATGAAGCCCAATTTGTGCGACAAAGTGTCGTAGAGCAACCTGGTCCACCAACCGGAGCCTTCCAACCAGATGCATGCTAGCAGAAGCTCTTGATAGCCGCTGCATGTTCAGCTTGCGGCATGAACTGCTCAGCTGACTATGCAGACAAGGAAGAGGTTCGCATTCTGGAGCTGTTCCCGGGGTCTTTCGTGCAAACACTGCATGCAGCAATAGGTGGAGAGTGAGTCAGGTGTTTGATGCGACGCAAAGGAAACATCAAAGCAGTCCGACGGACGGAATACCCGACGGGAGGGCAATGAATGACACGAATACTGTGAGAGCCGACAAAGGCCAATGCGCCGACGAGTGCAGGTTTCCTGCCGCGTTCTTCGACGACTTTCGACAAGCTACTGTTTCGCGAGACTCGAGATCGCACAGATAGATGCAGCTGCAGCTACGCAACTCGATCTGAACAAGTATTGTATCCCACCTTCCACACCACTTCTCACCCGTCAGCCTCTTCCTTGGCTTCCAAGAACCGAATTATACAATTGGCCGGCAACTACTGTTGCCTACCTTCCCGATATGGTTGATGAAATCTGCAATGCGACCACACCCGCAGTTGGCTGGAGTTAGATTGGGAGCGAAACGAACGATCGAGTGCAGTTGTGAGAAAGAGCCTAGCTGTCAACCAATCTGCAAACAGCCGTGAAGCTAGAGTTACTGTCTAAACTCCGTGCGATGTGCCGAAACTGATTCCACAATGAACCCGGAAGCGAGGTCCCACGCCTTGATTAAAGATGGGAGATATGTGGTAAAGGTTGGGAAGGCCCATTATGCCGGTCCTTTTAAACCACACACGATGAGAGCGCCTCCGAATCTGCCCACTTTTATGTCCCGATATATGCTGATATACTTATATTCGAGTCTTACTCACGGGAGCCACGGTGCTGTGCTGTGCTATCGTGTAAGTGTAGCCACGACTACGTCACGGTAGTGGTAGTCAGGCTGAGTTCCTGAGCTGCAGAACGCTCGTTGAACATGGTCGAACGTGTGGTACACCGCATTTGACCATGATACAAGCATCGCCGCCCGCCCCTGACCGGCACTTTGCTGTGAGCACTAGATTTGGTTAGCAAATTCAGAGCTCATGGCGTAGAATTAGCGATGGCTATCTTCGGCTCCTAAATACATACCAAGGCACCTGGTGGTGGCTTGGACAAGCCGCTGACACTTCCCACACCTGCTTTTCTGGAAATTCAGGCCTTCGAATAGGGCAGCCCCTGCAAGATCAAGATTGCTCCCACCAGTGGCGCTGAAGTTCGAGGTCGGAGGAATTGCCCAAAGGACGCGCCGGAGCTTTCTTAGTTGAAGCATACAAATCTTCCACACATGTATGTAGATATCACGTCCGACACCGCAGCTCAATGATGCCGTAGAATCTTGACAGGGTCTGACCGAAGCAGTCGGCCGTACAATAGCTGATAGCCACTCGTATTCACCGCGAACGTGCCGGTGAGGTTACCACCAGCCAGGGTGGCGGCGTACGCCCCAGGCGCAGCAGGGACTTTTGTGCGCCGACGCGGGGTGCTGCCCATGGGGACCCCAGAAGTCGATGCAATGCTCTGTATTCGTAATGCCCGGAGCGTGGCATGACCAATTACTTGTCATGTATATATTATTCCACATATTGTTGAAGCAAGCTTGAAAACAAAACTGTATTGCAGCCTAATAACCCCGCAATTGGCAATTCGCAAAATATGCGTCTTCAGCCCGCCTTGAAAATTAGACGATGATGCTGATATAGTGAGCTGTAGTTCCCTTTGCCGGCCGCAGCAGAGGACCAACCTCCCTCCTCTGGCCGTTTAATGGCAAACTTGTGCTGGTCAGCGTCCGGTAAGTGGCCGAAGGCAGGAAATAACAGGGCTGATTACTTAGAATCTGAGGTATTCGAACCGGAATGTAAGCGATAGAGCGTTGCTACGCCCCAGGGCCTATTACGTTTCGAAACCCAACTCCTGTAACGCGGTGAGAGATGTGACGAACTTGCGATGCCCAATTTTGCGGGGAAATGGTGCTAAACCAGGATGAGAAAAGCGGCCTGAGGTGAAGGGGCCTTTGCACCTGCAGGCGTTCCTTGGAGCTTTACCCAGTTTGCTGGCGTTTGTCAAATGGTGGCTTCGGAGGCTTGGCCTAAGAATTAGTCTAAGGCCGACGATGTTCTTTTCGGACGAGCCCTCTGACGAGAGAAACAGTAAAATAAACCCACTGATGACACACCTGAGCGGTACTGGTTGCCATTGCCCGACCTTTGCAAGATTGCTGGACAGTTTCATTTACTGAACGATCGAATTAGTCTCCTCAGTATAGCCACAGTGTATTTTAGCGAGCGCGTGGCTCGCGCTGGCTAACGAGATGATGGTTGCAACGTAGCATCCCCGGCTGGCACAGCGACCGCAATATCGAATCCGGGGCAGCGGGGGTGGGACTCAGGGCCAGCTGCTCTTGTCTTGATAGTGGCGGGTACTGCACGTTGGAGACCACCCAGGACTGAAGTGTAAGCGTCAAATAAGCCCAAACAGTATACTTGCTGTCAAAAGCCGAGGAGGTCATGTAAGAGAGCGACTAAAAGTAGGATTGTTCTTGATAAGGTCGATGGTGCCTAGCCGAGGCATTCAAACACCGCATAAGCCGCATCGTATGGCAGAAGACGTGGGTAATCTTTTGAGACTGCGGTGTACTGTGTTAGCGTATCCCCTATTTCCCTACATGGCATTGGGGATCTTACACGGTATTCGAGCGATTGGTCTGTATGTGATGCGTGAGGGTGTCCTACCCAACTTGTCGATGCTTCGATAGCTTTTTTTTCTGGGCGCAGCTAATTCTCATTACCTGATGTGGCTCACCAGCCGCAGCCGCAAGAACAGGAGCCTAATCATGAGCCACAGCCAGCCAGGGCCTGTGGCCCCGATGATCCGGCATTGTGATCGTGGTGGCTTTCGGGGGCATCCTTCATTCGTTGAGTCGTTCACACGGCAGGTGGCGCACGCTACGCTTCGCTGGGAAGAACTTTTGACAAGTGGCTTAGGTCGTGCCATGGCGTTGTGGCGCGCTATTCGAAGGCTGGTGAATGTTCTGAAGGAAAAGTGGCGCACGACGTTGAAGCGAGGACAAGGGCGTGTTCAAGACCTGAGAGATAGCAGTGCTAGTGTATTGCCGAGATAGCAGGGCATTCTTCCTCTATGAGACTGCCCTCTTATGACTTTGTTTACGTCTGCAACAGCCCGTGTCAGCAACGACTACGCTGGAATCCGGCATGTTTGCCTACAATCCACGATCGGGGAGTGCGCTCTGGCAGTTTGCGGGCAGCCTGCCACGACAGCTCTCGGTGCGCCACTCAAGCCCGCGGGCCGACTTTTGGGTGCAGCAACGCATCGATTGGCCTTACTCGAGACCTTTGCACAGACGTAGAGGGCTAGTGACTGTAGAGAAGTCAGTTTCATGAGAGATGGCTATATGCACAGGCAGTAAAGATCAGCGTGCATGTGGTGGACTAATCTGTCACCTGGCCACGGGGCGCAGCCCGGGTAGGGCAGCTCGAGGCCAGAGATGGTGTGGCTTTGTTTGGAGTGACGTGCATCGAATCAGTACTGATAGGGAGTCGACGAACGCAGGCTGTTGCGAGGGCCATTTAATTCGATAGAGACGCGGATGGATGTGACGAGGCTGGGCGATGAAAGTGCAAGTTGGTGTAGGACGGCGATGCAAACGCTCGAGTTGAGATGGGACAAGTTTGAAGCTAGAAAGGCTGACAGTTGGCAGCTGGCAGAATGGCAGACACACGTCAGGTGCAAGAGCTCACCTGCCAGCTGGCGACGAGGCGAGACATACGTCGTAAAATCGTAGGCCAGTTCCCTCCCGCTCTGAATCAAGACATTCGAAAACTACCTTTTGTCTTAAACATGATACTCATCCGAAGGATCGACACGTTGGCGGCGCTATTGTTGGGCTGGCTCATGTGGCCAGCAGGCACAGGCAGTGTCGTAGTCGGGACAGACCGGTACCACCACCCCATGGTACGTCGCACCACCACAGTCCCTATCATCTGCGAGGAAAAGAACGCTGACCATCCGTCGCAACTCTTTAGACCGAATTTAATCAAGTTCATACTCGTACTATCGGTTAACATATCCGCATCGCATTCACAAAGGCTCCGCCGGAAACGTGTTTGTGGCGGACGGCAGAGGAAATGAAAGGGGCCGCCCATTCGTAGGACGTTGATACCAATCACAATCCCCAATGTTGCTAGTATTTGCATCGAGCTTCTAGAAAGTGGCAGATCAACAGTCCGCGGTGAGACACACATGCTGGACCCTGGCAATCACCACTACAGAGGGTGTGCCAATCACCATCCATGTGCTACGCCTTGTGACAGGGAACATCCCACTCTCTGTGTTTGGATGGGGAGGTTGAAACGAAAGATCCTCTACGGCGGTTATGGAGATTAAGGACGAGCAGGAAAAGCGGCGCACTCGTACGAAGTATGTACGTCGCTACTGGGTCAAGCGTGGCGTTTTCAGTGATCGGCGCTCAACCTGGAACAGAAGGGAGAATGCCAATAATAAGCTTGCTCAACAACCATATACGGACGGATCAAGGACGGGAAAGCTCCTTGACTATGTATTATGCCGATTTATGAGAAAAAGACGATCATTTCCTCACAACGGCCCTTGGGTGACTTAAATCGAGCTCAAGCCTTGCGGCGTGAGGCGATACGACCAAGTCCGATGCTACAGTACGAATACCTGCTGTGACCCACAGAAAGCAAAGGTTGACGAGACAAGTCACTCAGCTCGTTGCATTGATGGAACAAGTTCCGACGAGACGTATCATGTTTTTAATATGCCAGATACGCCTCCATGCAGGATGTGGTGCAAAATCGGTCTGGCAGCAGCGGCGGCAATAAGGCGCAGTTGGCGACAGCCTCGGTGACGGAGCTCGCCCGGCATATGATGCTACGCTTTTCGACCAATGCGTACGGGCATACGAAGCTCTTCTTGGAGTCTTGGCCGGCGAATCGTCTCATTCAAGCATATGCTTCATGACGCCATCGGAGACGGAGAGATAGGCTATCTGACGTGGCCGGTGACATTGCCTAATGCGCAGAGGAGGACCCGAAAAAGATGGAAGATGGGATAAACAGGCACAGTGAGTTTATGCGCTCAGATATTACTCAGGTGTCGGCGGGGGGGTTTGCGACGGTGCTTGCACGCTATACATGTATGTGCAGGTACGAAGCAGAGAGTAGCTAACGTTAATGCTGCGGCTCACGGCAAGGTCCTGGGACTTGCATAGGAGCTAAACATATTGGGACTGGTCTTTGAACATGGCTATTCGTTCGGCTGCAGCGATGAGCAGCTCGATATGATCAAATCCGAAGCTGGATTTGCGTGCAGGTCACCGCAAGTCTGACAATCGCAACATACGCATATGCAAATCTGGGGAAACATGACCAGATGTCGGATGCAAGTTAGAATCTACTACTCTTCCTTGAGCATCGGCGAATTTCTTGACGACACCTTCTTCCTCCACCTTGACAGGTTTTGGGCCTGTTTGGGGGCTGACGCCAAAAAAGAGAAGAGAGCAAGAGGTCGAACAGAGCGGGCATTGAGTGAGTGCGGCAGATGTGTTTCTCGGGCTTCTTTCTTGCTCGAGTGGGTTTTGCAGTATGAGTGGGTAGTCTCGACAAAAGGACCTTGCCCCTGTCACACTACTCTACTACTCTGGACTGGACGAGCCTGGAGACTGGTCCGGACTAGTGTTGGCCGGCCCCCATGTCTGAATTGCAGGGGCTTGAGAGGGGACGACATTCTAGTGCCAGGCATGTTGTCGATGCTGTACATAGCTGTGGGATATGAGAGCACTTTTGAAGATAGTTGGGAACTTTGTGTTTCTGGAAGAAGACGTCACAGCCACGTTTCTTGCAGGGATACCGAGCCAATTGGACGAAGACAAGGACGTCGACAAGACCATAAAGGCAGAGGTCATTAGCTGTACTTGAGCAGAGGAACTGATGTATAATAGAGCAGAGGAGTGGCACATGAGGGCTGCTACGTAGGGCTAGAGTGTTAGACCCAGGCTGTGAAGGGTTGGAAACGAGACAGGACCGAGCACTTGGGGCCTGACGGGCCTGACGGGCTTGATGGGCTTGACTCCCGTACCACAATCTATCTTGACATGTTGAGGAGGCGTTCGAGTGGCTTGATGTACCTAGCTACCTCCGTATTGCCCTTCCCAGCTGTCTTGCAGGTATTATGGGGATTTGTACGGAGTCGCGAGTGGAAACATGATGGAAAACTCTGGCTTGATCTTGTATTGCGTGCGATATCACGGGCATTGCTCAGATTCCGGAGAAGGTCGTTTCTCGTGTTCCGAGTAAGCGGACTACCAATTGTACTATCACCCGCCTATGGAGCTTTATATCCAGAATTCGTGTATTTGACATACTATGATGGAGCCGGAGGAGTGAGGAGTTCATCTAAATGGCGCGTTCTAAAAGCAGCCACATGGAAGTGTAGAGTACAACGAAGCGGTTGCTGCTGTACGGTCACTGACTCAGTAAAAGGGCAGCAATAGGGTTAAAACAGATGATATCCAGATGGACCGGCAGATGATATCCGGCAAGACGGACGATTCGTGCAAGATATGGATGGGGTCTCTAATCTCAGAGAAGGACTATGGTGGCTGAATATGCGTGTGAATTGCAATGCAGAAAAAGGCAAGGCACATTCGTGGAGGAGAACGAGGCTATGGATACATTTTGCTTTTTCTTGTTACAAGAAGCAAGGATAGCAAGACCTCCACATGGACTGACTGCCTCCGCTTCCATGTTTGGGGGCTTTGTGGACGAGGAGATGCTCACGACTTGTTTGGCCCTATAACCGCCCAAGTCTGGGGCCAACCCACCAAGCCCAAGCCGGAAGAGACGACGTCGAAACAGGCGTCTTTTGGAAGCCGGGCTTGAAGGCTATTCTGTTTCCACCTGGTGGCTTCTGACCTTTGCCCTACGCCCCCACCAAGTTACGCTGCCACTCGGCGCGTAGTACACGGGATGTGGTGTAGTGTCGATGGACCGGAGTGCACAAACGTACGGGATGGCGTGCGTCTGCCGGAGGAGGAGGTGAGCAGCACAAGGACACTCTGATAAGATTTTGTGTGGTGGTTGCGGTCAAGACATGCGGCCGGTCACCGGGCCCGTGGTTGCACTGTTGGGATGGGATTCGAAGGATGACTGGCATCAGACGGGCGATATTACTGCACAGGGCAAACTGCGATAGTTTATGCACCCCTGGGTATGGGATAATTGAAATGGCCACGCGACTTCGGACACGATTTCGGAGAAGGAAAGGAAATGGGAAAAGAGAAGCAAAAAATAAAAATAACATAAAATAGGGAGTTTCCGAGAAACGAGCAAGTACAAATTATAGTGCTTCGATACGCGCATGTATAACATCAGTGGGCCAGTCGGGCTACTTTCCAGCGGACTTGTCTTGTCGTGCAGCAGCACGGTCAGCAGACAACTTACAGCACGCTTCAGAATGTACAGCAGTCGGTGAAGGGAAAGGCGCCGCCCAACCTGGTGGTGGGCTCTGTACCTACCTCTACCTAGTACCGGTACTAATGTAAGTCGGCGTCTTGCGTAAACACCTGCTCGGGGCGGAGAATACACAAGTTTAAAAATATATAAATGAATAACAGACAAGAATAAACTATATAACGATGTGCTTTCGTCTGGTCCCCGAGACAAAATAGAACGTCTCAGAGCTGAATCGCTCACACGTCCCGCCAATTTCACAGAGAGGGCCCTGGTCCCTTCTGTAAAGGTGAGGAAGCTCCGCGGGCTCGGCTGGATGCACCTGGCCTGGTCGCTGTAGCGCTACATCTACAGGGCGGCGGGGGGGGGGAGGGTGAGGACCTTTTGCCCAGAGTTTTGCCCCTCCGCCGATCGCTGTTGAGCGGTACGGTCAACTCGAGCCATGCTTCACCTGGCAGTTTCTCCGTGGCAATTGGTCGGTGCAGCTGGGCAAGCTACCAGTAATCAACCTGTGTCTCTGGGACGAGGACATTCGGGGCACCCCCAACCCCGCTCGACCGGTGCTTGTGAGCAGTTGTGGTTAGCGCACTTAGCGGGCCTTTTCAGCACCCCTACCCCCCTGTAGTGTGCTGAAGGAAGCCCGACGTTGGCCTTGCACCCCCTCTTTTGCCTCTTGTGCCTGGCTCGAATCTGCTGAGCCCAACTGACTGAACCGTCTCCTCCCACACCTCGTCCTCCCTTTGCACCCCCTCCCTCCCATCTCCTCTCCTCTCCACCACACACACTCACATCTCGAGCTTCACCCAACCTTCTTCTTCTTTCCACACGTGCATCCACTTCCATTATCTACGGACCCACGCCCACAATCACCAGAGCCATCGCATCTCGTGGCTTCGACCCAGACGCCCCTCCCATCATCCACAATGCCATCCACCTTCACCCCTCTCCTGGTCCGCCGCCATCACCGCGCCTCCTCTCGCACGACACCCCCTCCCTGGCCCTACGCTACGCACTTCTTGTATCCCACGGGTGCTCCAACGATGCCAACCCTCTCTCTACCCGGCCGTTCGCCGCTACTACTGGAGGACGACGGAGCCGGCACCGCAAGGCAACTCACGCCCTCATGGCATATACATATCGCCTCGCTTCCCGTTCTCGTCCTGTCCACCTGCACTCTTCTCACCCACCGTGCATTTCACAATTCGCATTCTCCTCAACTCATGTTGTCACTTCCCTGACAAGACGAACACCGACCTCTTCCCTTCGCCCTCTTACTTCGCCCTCTTCCTTCGCTTTACACGACCTTGCTCTCTGCCCCTCCTCGCACCACGCTGCCTTGCCGCCTAGGACCTTACCGGCTCTTCGACACCGTACGCTGACGAGCATCTCAACTACTTGCCTTTAATACAAGTTAATATACAATCACTGCGTATTGACCGAATATGACGGCACCTCTTTCTCATCAGACCGTTACGGTCAAAGATCCCGCTGCCATCCGCAAGCGCAGACGTCGCGCTCCCGCAGGTGGTGCCGCAGATGATTGCTTCGCCTGCTCAAAACGCAACGTAAAGTGCGACCGCCGGCGGCCGTACTGCTCACAATGCCTTGAAGTCGGCAACGAATGCTCGGGCTACAAGACCCAGCTGACCTGGGGTGTTGGCGTTGCCAGCCGTGGCAAGCTTCGTGGTCTCTCTCTGCCCATCGCCAAGGCACCTCCCGTGGCCCGTGAGCCCAAGAAGGCTCCCGTGGCCCGCGGCCGATCCAACTCGACCATGACTACACTCTCTGCTCACTGGGACGAGCATGACGAAGTTCACCACGTCAGCCATCGTGGCGCCATTGATATTCCCACCTCGCACTCTTCATACGCCAACTCTGGATACGACTATCTTGCCATGTCACATCAGGAACACGGCCACATGCACCCCCAATCTGTTCCTCACGGCAGCTGGAGCAGCGTTCAATACAGCGCCTCCCCCATGATGCCGTCACCGGATGCGCGGACCACTCCCAAGTTCTCTAAATGGCCGCTACCCATCATCACCGACGGCCTCTCCTCCTCCGTTGACTCTCTGAGCGAGGTCGATTACATGTCGCCCATGAGCCAAGGATACACCCGCGAGGATATGCCCCCCTTCGGACACAGCCCTACCGTTGGATACGATGGATATCCCATTCACCACCAGACGTCACCAATTTCTCGCAGCCCGCCTCCCACCTTGCTCATTGACACCAGCCGCGTGTCTAACTCGTGTGGTGGCCTCATCTATGGTGGTCCCTCGGACAGCAGCTCCAGCCTCCACTCGCAGCTGGACCACTTTGAATCTATGCGCCATCACAAGTCGGCAGCGGACTGCGACGGTCTCAGTGAGCATCGCAACGAGCCGTGCCCTGCTTTCCCATTCTAACTTTGAGCAGGCGTCCCTGATGTCAACAACGGCCACTGCAATGCCATGTCACCAGGCTGGCACACCAGAGTCAAGGAGGAAGACATGCACTCGCCACTCTCCGAGTTCAATCCCAACCACTGGCCTGCCATTAGGGAGCAACCTCAGCCTCGACTCGGCCTGAATGTTACTGCCAAGATGACATTTTTTATGGACTACTACAAGATGACAATGGCACCATCCATGGTTGTCATTGACACGGCTCACAACCCTTTCAAGAACCATATTCTTCAGCTCGCGAGCGGCAGCCAAAGTCTGCAGCATGCCATCTGCGCCCTGGCGGCCTGCAACCTCCGCATGAAGCGCAGGCTCAGCCTCGGCCAAGACACTCGGGAGCTTTATGAGAAGCTAATGGCCGAGAAGCGTGCTACCGAGAACGCCGGGGATGCCCCACCTCAAGATCCCTCACACGCCGAAGAGATTCAACACCGCAACCTGGCCGTGCAGCTGCTCAACCAGCAGCTGAGCGATCCAGTCAAATCGAGTGACGACTCGGTCCTCGCCACCATCTTGATTCTCTGCCACTACCGCATGGCAGAGTCGGGAATCGCCAAGTTTCACACACAATTTGCAGGTGTCAAGAAGATTCTGGCCATGCGGAGTCCACAACAATTTGGTGGGTCCACCAGCGACGTCGCATGGATGGAGACATTGTTTAGCTACTTTGACGCTATTTCGGCCACGATTAATGATCGCGAGGCGCAGCTGACCTCTGTTGATGACTGCTTTGCCGCTGGCACTATGCCCGCTGGCGCCGTCAACATGGTTGGCTGCGACCGCGAACTTTTCAGAACGATTGGCAAGCTTGGTAGGCTAAACATGCTCTCCCAACACAGGCCTGTCCAAAATATGGCTGGCTCTATGCAGGCGACAGGAGATTCTCCGCTGGCAACCCGCTCCATGAGTCACGGCTACAAGAATAGCATCAGCAGCGTGCACAGCCAGACTCAAGGGGCCGAATTGTATGTAACGCCTTCGAGTCAGCGTTTCGACGGCAACGGCTTCGGCACCTTGCTCGATGATGACGAGCTACTCACCTCGGCCATGTCAACCTCGACGGCTTTTGAAGACCGACGGGCGCTGTTCTGGGCCGAGTGGAAAGAAGCACGCCAGGCCCTGCAGCATTGGCACTTTGATGCCGGGGCCGTGGCCTCTGAGCTTCCCGGCGGCCCGAACCCCAGCCACCTGCGGGACCTGGAATCATTGTCGGAAGCTTTCCGTTATGCGGCCATGTTATACACGGAGCGACTAGCCAGTCCGAGTCTGCCATCGAGCCACACCAACTTTCAGAATCTTGTAAGCCAAGTGGTTTACTACGCAACGAGTCTCGAACCTGGCAGCTCGGCGGAAAAGTTTCTGCTCTGGCCACTGTTTATTGCAGGCTCCGAGTGCGTCAACGAACTGCAGCAGAACATTGTGCGGTCCAAGTGCAAGGACATTATGGCGCGTTCTGGTTACATGAATAACCTTGCTGCCCTGGACGTGTTGGAACGTCTGTGGTCGGGCGATTTCCGAAACGGTAGCGAGATGAACCTGTATGGGAGCCAGGCCAAGATGGGAGGAGCGCGAGGCCCATTCAACTGGTCCAAGTGCTTGGGAGGTCCTGGTGTTGGCGTGGAGTGGATTATGTTTTGAATTTACGACCTTTTCCTATCTGTCATTGTGGTCTATGTACTCGGGGCTATACGATTTCTTTTTCTGTACGGGAATTGGGTGGGAATGCAAAAGCAAAAGGTGCACTGGGAAGATTGGGATGTATTTTTATCAGACACTGGCGCAAGTTGGGAGCAGCATGAATCATGTATGGAGTATACAAGAGGTTTCTTTTCTTTATTCCGAAGGATACGTCGGCGCAAACTGGAATCCCGAGGATTGATTATAACGAAAGCTACATATAAATGAAGTTTCTTAGCTCAGTTGTCTTTTGAATGTCGTATTAACCAATGGCGTGATGGCTGGAATCCACTTGAAAGCAGCCTCGGAGTGTTGCACCACCTGGATCTGGCTGTTGTGGCAGCCTGGCAGGTACGGGACGCCGATCAAATCATGACCTGTCTTGCACAAGGATGACAGACAAGCACGGCAGTGACGGGATCGGTCGAAAGATGGGGGGCCAGACGGCGGAGCAAGCGGCGGGCTCTGCCCAGGGAGCGGCCCCCCTCCGGTGGTGGGAACCCCTACGATTGCATCTGCCGGCAGTTGGCATGCAACGGCCTCGTCTGGGTAGGTAATAAGATACGGGATTTGGGCAGTGCGGGTAAAAGCTACCCTTGATTACGGATACAATATAAGTTCTTGTCGTGTTTTTTATTTATTTATTTTTTTGCTGACACGTCAACAAGTTTTGGTTCTACAGAGCAAATACAAGCGGTCGGCCCAGAGCGGCCTTGGCCTGTTGACTAAGCCGCCAACCGACCCGAGTGTGTGTGTGTAAGTCATTATCAAGGCCCCCCCCCCCGGACCGTTGTTCGTTATCTCTCTGCTCGGACTGTATGGGTTTGGGCGAGACCCGACGGCGGGTTGTGTCATGGTCGTTTTTTTCTCTCGCCCAGGTACAGAACGCGCCAGCCTTTTTTCTAGCGGGATGCGAGAGACGAAACTCTAACAGACGTGCGAGTGGTGGTGTGCGGATGCTGGTTGGCTGCAAGTGTGTAAACTCTGTTTGGCTTTTGTGGCAAAAGCTGACAAGGAGCGGTGGGCTCAGACGAAAAAGAAGAAACAAAAGTCCCTTGGGGAAGAGAGAAATTGAGGGATAAGACGGTGAGAAGGCAATGGGCGCGCGATAAAGAAGTCGGCTTGATTATTTAGAAGAAGAGAATATAAAATATTCATAAATAAATAAAAACAGGCTTTGAAGCTGCCGAGGTTGTAGTTGTATCGGTCGTAATAGGGCTTTTGATGAGAACAAGGTTCTTGGCTAAAGTTCTGTTTAAGCTCATCACCCGCCGCCGGTGATGAGAGACGACGGCAGCGTTTTGTTAATCAGCCCTAGGAACCTGCGTATAGTAGTAGATGGTAATCTTTGGACTTGTTCATGTGGCAAGCTGATAGATTTTGTGACTTGTACGCGGGACCTTTTCCTCCCACCAACAAGCTCTGTCTGTCCTGTGGCACTGTGGCCCCTCTGTGTCCCCCAGAACCACAGCACCGGTCGGGAGGGCCTCACGATCCTGGGCTCTGCCCGCGCCAAGCTGCGCCTCTACATACAAAAGCCCGAGCCCTTTTTTGCAGTGCCTCTCAAGACAGCAAAAACGGTGTTCTCATGGGTCCTAGTTCCCGATATGGGCGATGCAACTGCTCGCGCTCCTTGGTTCGCGCCACAAACACCCCCCCACCCCTCCCCCCGCCCCGGCCGCTTCCCACGTTTTCTTTCTTTGCCCGTCATGGAGTTTTTGTTGTTGCTTTGCGTGGCACCACTTGAGAGCTCCAGCAGACGAGGGGGGGGCCAAGGTAGGGCAGTTGTAAACCGACAATGTTTACTCGGCATACATGTACATGACAAAGGTCGCGGGGACTCCATGGCCGACGACGTTGCGAAAACACGATCCCATCCCCCTCCCTCCCCCTCGACGGGCTCAGCCACGCCCATGCGCCACCCGAAATGGGTGGGCGGCGTCGATGCGATTTCCGCTCGGGGGGGGGGCAAAGATTGGAAAAGATGTGAATCGATGCGTCGGTCACTTGCTTCGCACAAGGGCTTTGACATATGTCTCGTCCCTTTTTAAGCGGCGATTGAATAAATTGCCCGAAAACAGACAACATACATAATATCCCGGCAAGGGAAACCCGGGCGTCATCGACCAGAAACCGTGACCGAGGACCAACCCGCACCCATCGAGATAGAAGGGAATCAGGCAACTATTCCACTTTTTGGTCCAACAGGCTTTCTCAAAGTTCCCAATATGAACAAGTTCCCAGTGTGCGGTGAGAGTCGCGCAAAAGCCCGGGCTTCGCACCACTCCACAAGGGCGCCTCTTCTGTCTAGCTTGAAAAACCGAGGTTCTAGTGGTATTAGAGCGAAGTGATCCGTCATCCCGCGTTATTTCGCCGATGATGAAGAAAGCCAATACCAACGAGTGAGCAAAGGGCTTCCGTTCCGTGTTATACGCTCACGCCCCCCGGAATGAACGTGTGTGCCCCTCTCCGAACCAGTGGGCCGGGTGGGAGGGGGTGAAGGGAAGGGACGGGGGAGGGAGGGGGGGTGCCAAGAGAGGGGAACAAAGAAAAACCGGGATTGGAATAGGAAAAACGCGCCGTGCGGGGAAAATTGGTTCACTGCCGTCTCGTTCAAATCGCGACGAATCAAATGACGAGTTCTGGGTTCCCGGCGCTAGCATCTTTCGTCCTCGCGTTGGTCGCAGCTGAACTACTTTGTGTATCCTTTAGATGACTACCAGTAGATGCCTGGTGCGTACTAAATAAGTCGCGTTTTTTTTTTCTTCTTCTTCTTCTTCAAACGCCGAATCATAGGGAGAGTTGTTTTGGCTAGCGCTGGCGCCAGTTCCATGGCGAGATTGGCTCGACGGCGAACAAGTGCCGCAATCTCGTTCCAAGGCCTTGATTGGCGGGGTTTTTTCTTTGGTTGGGCTTTCACTAGGATGAGATGTTGACCGAGATGGGACGGGGGAGGGGAGGGGAGGGGCGCACCACACACTCTCCAAAATAAAAGCTTGTTCCATCGGCCGAAGCCATCATGGGCTTACTAGAGTAGTAGCGCTGGAAGCGAGTTGATGGAAATTTGTGAGCAGTCACAACGCGCTGCACGAGTCGAGCAGGAACGTGCTGATGAGCCACACCAGCTGGGCTTGAGAGCCTCAACAAGAAACGGCATTGCGTCATGTTCCTGTCCAAAGGTCCTTGCATGAACGCATTGTCCATGACAGGCCGGAGATGAAGAATAGCTTCAGGACTGCTGCTTTATTGTTAATTTATTCCGTTTCTATTCGCAGTACTCTTCCTTCATTTACTGCGGCCTAGATTTCAATACCCGGTGTGGCATTGTCGATCCCTTGGTCAGAGCTTCAAAGGCCTTGCTGGTGTTGGCCCGTTGTGCACGTCGCAGCGCAGCGGCCCGGTAGGAAAATCGTCTCCATGATTGGCGCCGCGCGTGGTCGATCACTTTCCTTTTTTCTTTGCGTGGGCTTTTGAGTTTCTGCAGTGGTGATCCTACGACTTGAGCCCGAAAAGAAACCATCCGGAAAGGTAAATGTACCCATCCCATCTCTACATGTGGTTTCATGCGCCTGCACATCCCAACGGTTTTTTTTTACCGTCTCTTGGACGTGCGGTGGCTCCCCGCCCAAAATACGAGACGCGCACGTGTATTCACATTGCGTTGCGGGATGTCATCTGCGGTCTCTTCTCACGGGGGCCGAGGAGTGGTGCTGGTCGTGTGCGGCAATGGGGAACCCGATGTTGTAGCCATCAATCTGGTACGGGTATTACGTACAAGTGTTGGCCATGAGGGTGTGCGATGAAATAACAGCAACTGTTGTGGTAAAGACACATGGTAACGGCAAGGAGAGGTTTCTGATATGAACAACAAAAGGCTTCTGAAATGGCGCCGTAACGTCGTCGGTATTGGTCGTTTTCGCGCGCAAGTTGCATAAAAAAAGCAACCCTCGTGTCTTATCAGCTGCGTCGTGCGTTGTCGTCGTCGCATTCACCCATCTGATCTTGCATTTGGTGGCGGTGGGGGGAAGAGGATAGGCGAACTGGTCTCTACAGGTACGGATCCTGCATAGTTGCTTTGCCATCAGTCCTCGAAGCAAAGAGATTATCAACAGCGAGTCAAAATTCGATAGAGCGCCTCACATTTTGGTAGAACTGTTCAAGTGGGATGCGGAGTGGCCCTTGGGGTCAGCCCTCATCGCGCCGCTCCCGCCAGAGTTTCGCCCACCCATTACCAAGGTAGATCTCATCAACAAGTGGCTTTCAGGGCAAGGGCGGGCAGCGTGCTCCAGCTTCTTCTCCGGCGCCGCCACTGCTCGGGTTCGTATGGTCTAGCGGAGCACCAAAAGGGGCTGAAGAGAGAGAGCCTTGAACTTGTGGATTAGCCCAGGCCAAAAATCGCATAGTCCATCATTGGTCACCAGATGGCAAGATGGCTTTCGCGCAAAGAAGCCCGCAAATTCTCCAAAAGTTCCTGGAGCGGAGCTCGCCCAGCCCCGTCGACCGAACGGCTGATTATTGTTCCGGTCCCCCATGTCCACCCGCAGGTGAAAACCCAGCGCTGAGCTGCCCGCCCTTTTTCTGGTTTCCCTTTCTTCTTCAACCTACTAGAAAATACATTTCATCCTTCAAATTCACTCTGGCATTCATTACTCCATGAATGAGACTGGAGGGGAAACTGGAGGAGAGATTGACTGTCGCTGTTTTACCCTTTGTCCTGCTGTTTTCCCGTTTGGGGCAGATAAATTTTACAGTGGCACATTTTTTTTTTTTTTTTTTTGCCTCTGGCTTTGCCAATGTGAGTAACTACGAATAAGAAACAGCCAAGCGCCTGGACAAGGCCGGCGCTACTTCCTAAATCAGTATAGACACTCTATGAAGGAGGGGGGAGTATTTGTTTGGGCGATTGCGTGCTCTGGACTCTCTGTCCGGTTCCTGCACAAATGACACTGGCGGCAGTGGCTTGATAATATAAAGCCCGTTCCTCTGTCGCCAGCAACCGGCTGTAATAATTGGGCGTTGGTCAAGCTTCGGCCGGAGATGCGGTGGCCGACATGGTCACAAACGAGGAATGCGTCGTGCTCCCAAATTATCTGCATGCCCATGGCTGAGTCTGCCTGCCGCACATGTCTCAGGCAAGCTGAATCGTGAGACGGCTGCAAAGAGGCGTCGCGTCGCCTTGTTCATGCCCTACGCAGTACCAGCGGGCCTCGTTAATGCATGCTCAACCTCGCCGTGTAGGTCACGGAACTCGCCGAAGGAGGGGGGACCCTTCGGCCGAGACATGCCGCCGGGGATCACCGCCAGGTCCAAGCTGGAGATGAATGTCGGCCCATTCTGCGACAGCATAGGTGCTGCCTTCCCCCCTCCCCATGAACCAACGGAGCATTTTTGTAGATCTGGACGCGGGTGCAACGCTGTGGTCCTGAAGATCCCGGCCATGGCCCGGATCAGCTCTTGTCTCTGTGTGTGTGTGTCGGCGATGGTGACCAAGTGGTAGGAGTTGTTGCCCGAGACGCATAAAAGAAGCATATCATTGGATGTGCTGCGCAAATCATATTCCTGCCGGGCCCGGTCACAAAGACGTCATGAGATCACATCACACCACACCCGGCAGCGAGCCCCGATAACTAAAAACCCCAGAAACTAGGCAGTGCTCATTTCATCGCCCAACGAATTACATATTAGACTCGACGCAGCCACCCGGTGCACGGCCATGTCAAAGGGCCGTTGTTGTTGCTCACGCGCCATTTTCTCTTCAAAGAGGACAACGACTCCATTCGGCGGAGTCAATTGAAGAGGGGGGGCGGCATTGCACGATACGGGCAACCCAAGTCTTGACAGGCCGGGTGAGGCCATCGCACACAAACGCCACCCCGGCCAAGCAGGATCAATGCCCCTCCCCGTAAGACGACGAGACCCTCATTCCATGTAATAAGCAAGATAGCAAATGGCAAGAGCCTTGGCCAACCCCGCTTCACAGGCTCAAGCTTTGTTGCGACATTCTTTGATTCATTCTATCCGAGCACGGAGTAGTGTTGAGGCGGTTCGGCGGTCGCGGCCGGGCCATGCAGTGAGACAAGTGGCATGCATTCAACAAGTTACGCATGCTGCAACCGCCCATACCATCTATTGGTCCCTGCGCTGGCCATTCAGCCAACCTCTTGCCACTTGAATTTGCCTATGTGTGTGTGTGTGTGTGTGTTGCTCCCGGGAATAAGACTAGAATAAGAAACCTGGGGCTGGCTGCGCCAGTGAAGGGTCCCGCGAATATCGTTGCTTTGATTTGCAGCAACCGTGACTCACTGTCACTTTGTGGCCACTCCATTTTCTTCATTCTGCATCTCTTGCATGCTAATTCTTCAAAGATAAAAAAAAAAAAAGTTTCCTGGTCCTTTGCATAGTCCAACCCTTTTCGTAGCCATGATACATCTTCGTCGAAGATAACACGCCCTTGGAAATCCACTTCAAACGAAGCTCGCGCCCGCATTTTGCCCTGCCAATTGGTACCAAGGTATTTAGCATCAAAGTATCCCGATAAAAGGGACTTGGGGAAGAGGAACAAGGTTTCCTTGTCAAAAAAGTTCAGTCAATTAGGTAACGAGAATCGCAGGAGGCGCTAACTAACTAGTTGGGAACGTTTGGTTATCGCGGTTGGTGGAGTTCTTTTTGCTAGGCAGGGCGCTAACTAGGTCTGGGGGAAAAGTGTTCAAGATGAACCATGGTTGACCGTGTGTTGTGTCTGTTTGGCCGAAGCAATAAGTCTCGGTGCTGCGAAGAGAGAGCAAGAAGGTCGGTTGTCGAGAGGGAATGAGCACATGGGCGCGAGTTTACTCGTTCAACTGATTTGTTTGCCCAGCCAGCGCCGACTTCGCAGCTGCTTCTGCCCATCTTTTCTAGTTACTATATGCATGGTTCTTGCTATAGCTGTTGATGTGAGGTTGTTGCGAGGGAACCCTGGCAGTCAAGGGTATGGGACGAGACACACGCCCTCTTGCTGCAGATTCGACCGGGGAGGGGTGTGTGCATGTCGAACAAGAACCAGGGCATGAACATGTCGCCTGCATGAAATGCACCCTGGCAGGCATTCATCTTGGGATGCCCGCGGCCGCGCATGGTGATTGCTCATTGTGCATTTTCGCCAGAACATGCAGCTTCCCATCGACAATCATACCCTCCCTTGTTCCCCTGCGCTCTCGTCAACAATTGGAGTCTGTTTCTTGAGAGCAAGTGCACCCGAGACATTGGACAATGGGCTCTCTTGTATCAGCAGAGCTGTGTCTCAGTCAGACGGACGAACCGCAGCTGAACGCCGCACCCCCCGTTCCGCCAACTATTACCCCATGTATTACTGATAGTTTTTCTTCTTCATGGCTTCGTTCTAGAAGGCTACTGTAGTCGATACATTGTCTCTCTCGCGCCACGCGCACGACATTGTCTCACGCCCTCATCCGATGCAGGTTTCTCTCACTCCAAGAAAAGGAAGAAATTCGTCATCGTCACATGCCCACCCACCTCCGTCTCTCTCCCATTCTCTCTCCTGTGTGCCTCTTTCTGTCTCTCTTGCCAATTATATCCGAATGGCGCCATCGCATCGTGGTTGTCAACCATCGATCCCCCCCCCGTTCTCTTCACACCCGAGCAAGGTGTTTCCCAACATGCAACGGGTGCATGTCCCGCAAAGCACGCCCACAACCACTGCGACTGTTCCCCAGTCCGCAGACACAGCTGTCACCGCGCTGCTGCAAGATCTTGGGGAAAAAAGGGTCACCACTTCCCTCTTGACTAGCCTGCCCCTCCTCTACCACCCCTAGTCGCGCCGTATTGAGAACTACCGGACCAGGCGGGGGGGTCATGGTAGCAATAATGCCAAAGGACCTTTTGTCGAAAGCAACCTCTCCTCTCCGCCCTGACCCTGGTAATAACACAAGACAAAAACCTCCGAATATCCAATTCACGCCCGATAACGTTAATGACTTGACCCCTTCTCATATCTCTCTTTTTCAATTCATCCTTTCACGCCCCCTCGTTGTTCCGTCGCATAGCTTGAAGCAGAACACACACCTTTTTCCAGAATACGCGCCGGGGCAAACAAGAGAAACGCTTTTGCCCAATTTCAACGTATGAATCTGTCACCGTAGCTCAAACTAGTTTGTTGCAAAAGTATTCGGTAATTAGAGCAAAAAAGCCCACCCCTGATGAGAGATGTCACATCTCACTTATGTCGGGTTCTTCCCCCACCAACCGCATTTCCCAAGCCCGACAGCCCCCCCCCCCTTTTCTTCCCCGACCGCCGTCACGGCGATTCGGACACCCGTACCAAAAGATCCCCGGCAGTGAGGTGATCCATCCTGGTTCGGTCGGAGTCCGGTCATAAGGTCCTGCGCCAGTGACTCCAGACCAGCTTCGCGCCAACATCAAAAGTTCCCGTAACCTGGAACCAAGATGCCGCTTGCCTAGTAGTCTCCCGGGCGTTCCCTATCTCTGCTCTTTGTATGGGCAGCAGAACGTACTAATGGACTACTCTGTCAAGCGGGTGACAAAAAAAAAGGCCGGACAGATAACTAAGTCTAGACTCTATTAAGAGGTATACCAGCAAGGGGAAGAAAGGGAATTAGAAGACGCAGAAGCAAGATAAGAGGGATAAGAAGGGAAAGAAAATGAGAAAGAAGTTGATAAAGAATAGTAAGAAAACAGTAAGAATTAGCAATATGGTAAGTTATTCTGTCGTATCCAACAAGACCCTCCCTTTGCCTCGGTTGGTTCCCGCTCTTTAGTTTTGGCCCCCGAGCGGCCAACCTTTGGTCTTTTGGTTCACGTTGGCGCCGACCGACTTGTTGCCGCCCTTTTGATCGGCAACTTGCCCAGCAGAAGTCGCGAGTCAGTCGCAAGCTGGGCCGCCGCAGGCGCAGCCTTATTATCGGCCTTTTCGATGGCTTCGGCTCTTTGACACGCCCCCTTTTTCTGGTTCTCTCTCTCTCGAAGAAAACACAACATTCGCCGGAATAGGCAATCAAAGCCACAGCGCGCCGTGCTTCCCCCTGTTTCATCCGCCTTGGCCCTACATACAGGTACCACGCCCCCTTCCTTGGCTTTGCCTACCCATATAGCATGAATCCTATACGCAAAGCTCTTGTCTCTTTCCCGCCTGCGGCACCGCCTCGTCCAAGCCGTGCCAAAACTAACAAGCAGTATTTCGAGAAAGTAGCGTGTTTCTGTTTGAGACATGGCCCGTGAATTATACACCAGATGATGCCATGCCCTGCTTGAACGCCCTTGGTCCTCCGGCTTGGCATGGCCGCGGCGGTTGTGCAAACCCAGGTGACTTGGTCTCTTCGTACACTATACTTGCTCACTTGCTCCCAGTATTCTTTACTGGTATAGCTATAGCTATGCTTTTGATTCGTATTTGTAGACGGCATGTCGTAAATCCGCATTTTCGCGGAATATGCCAGTTTATTTTTTCGAGCTCACTCTGTCATAACATTGCCATCATACTTCAGACTACGGCTAACCAAAGACACATCCTGTTTACTAATAGCCGTCGGTCGTAAATGTTCCAATCAAAACGGAAACTGCAACTCTATCCCGTTTAGGTGCCCTGTTTTGCTGGCTCGTAGTCTATCCAGCGCGATGTGCCATCAACGTCGTGGCACCCCCCCTCCATCTTGCTGCCGAAAGGGGCGCGACGGTTGTTAGTTACGACGTTTGATCCCATGTAGTGTTCATTTGAGTTGAGTTTTTAAGTTCACGTAACTGGTCCCTGTATTTCACTTTCCGTTTCCGTCGTCTTGCACCGCGAGCGAATACTATGCGCGTACAAACAGTGACACATTCTTCGAGACTAATACAACCCACCCTCTAACGTACGGTACACATTGTTCATTACTCAATACTTCACTACTCATTCCTTGCTTATCAAATGTCTAACCAATGCGTCTTACAATACTTCAAAGAAAATTTGCAAGAACGCTAGAAAAAGGTCCCTACTTCGCTGGGGTTTACCCGAGGTCCGCCGTCCCTCCATCTTCTCCTCACTGCAACCCAACAACGTTGATCGGCAGTTCGTACACCCACCCGGTGTGTTTCCAATCTCTGGTCATCTCGGACGATGCTCCTTTGCCCGTCTCCAGATAACCCCCCTCACCGTAGTGTCCAGTCGTCCCCGTGTGGCCAACAAACCGTCCTTGCAGCGCGGATTTAGTTCCGGAACCTTGCTACAGCCGCAGGAAGCCGAGTTGGAGAATGCCATGGGATGCCAAGAGGCTCGATATCACCCGAAGGCTGTTGCTCTGAAAGAGTTACTCGGCCTGTGGACACCGTGTTAGCGTTCTGCGGCCAAGAGGTGCGACGGCGTAGACGGAACATACACATTGAAATCAGATGTTGTCCATATCTGGGTTACTCATAGGAGATAGAGGCATTTCCATTTCTCGAGACTTGTCTCGCATCTGCGAAGGAGATGGCGGCGGGCTCATAGACGAAGAAGGCGGCGACAAAAGCGTGTCCGGCGATATTTCTCGATGAGCCAATGGGAGATGCGGCACCATCTCTTGACCAGATAGGACCTCCCCCGGTTCAGCTCCCGCCGGCATACTATGCGGTGTCATCCCCTCGCACTCTGCCGACTGTGGCGATGAGGTGGTACCCGACGGGCTCGACGAGTGAGCCACGGTCTCGGTCGGGTTTACGGTGCTATGAGGAAGAGGTGGCCGGTTGCTCAAGTCGCTCGAGCCGGCGACACCAACGACCTTCTTGAAGGGATTATCCTCCTTGACGATGCGCAGCTCCCAGGGCTGCACCGCCAACAGTCGGTCCAAGTCACGCCTGTTATCCTCCACGTCTTTGGAGCTCCCATGCTTCATATGCCATAGTTTGTTCGCGTACTCAACTGTCCAGTCCTCGAGGTCTTCTGTTTCGGAGATTTCAAGGGCCCGCTTGTTGCTTGCGATGCAGAAAAGAAAGCCACAACGGGCATGGGTATTATAGTACAGGCACGCTCGAATGGACTGTTGTAGCTGCGGATCCTGTATGGCAGCCGTGCTCTCGTCGACGGCCGCCAGAGCCGCTTGGAGCTCATCCATGGATTTAACTGTGGCAGCGTCTTCTTTGGCCTTAGTGCAAGAAATGCAGGTGAAACGCGACTGGGTAAATAGTAGCGTCTCCTGGGGCTCGCAAAAGTCGGTGCAGTCATTGGAGCAGCCGATTTTGACGAGGCGGTTGTGGCGGCAGCCGAGGAACTGCAAGACGGCGAAGGAACATACCATTTTGCTGATTGACGTGGTGAGACTGTATTTGCGGAGTAAGGATGATATCGGCGCTGGCTGTTTAGAAATACGCTGCTAGCAGGTATGGTTCGTCTGTTGGGATCAAAGCAGCACGATGTGCGGAGTAAGGATGAGACGGGCGCTGGCTGTTTAGAAGTATGCTGCTCGCAGGTATGGTCTGTCTTTTGACATCGAAGCAGCACACTATATATACTTTACGCCATGGGATTCTATGGTGCGGGACGCCTGCGGTCCGTTCGTGACGGCCAAAAGGGCCAAAAGGTAGTTCCTGCCTTGACACGAAAGTCACTCCATATACCACTTAAGCGTCCACGTTGGCGATCATGTACCTGCGTTTTCTGCGCGACTACCAATGCATTGGCGCAAGTGAGATGGAGGAAAAGATTGCTCGCTTCTGTGGTGAAGAAGCCACGATGGAAATGTAGTAGCTGTAACGTTCAGCGTCTCTATCATTGCAGCATGAAGCTGTTGGTCTGCTAAGCAGGGCACGGGGAGATTCGGCTACTTGCGGCCGCAACTATTTTCCGAAACAATAATATACAAGCAGCCCTAATGCCGTTTCCACCGGCGCCATCACTCTAAGCTAGTCAAGATAATGGAGCTTGAAAACTTTGCATTGGACGATGAAATGCACCAAGCGACGTAGTGCCTGTTTCGTTTCTTGTTGTTCGCGTCGCTGCCCTGGCGCAGCCCCTCACGAGCAAGGTTTGCTTCGGTGTGTAGTGAGAAGAGGTCGGCCGCTTGTAGGGGTCAAGGATACGCGCGCAAAGTCTGGGCTGATGCTCCGGGATAGCGACGACTGGCCGATGCTCTTGATGTTCTCGAAGATGCTGGACGAAGGTGCGTCGCTGCCGGAACTGAGCGAGCCGCTTGGGGGCTTTTCGTTGGACACAAGCCCTTGCGTATGCACAAATGCGCTGGAGCGCACATGATAAGGATCCCGCTCGTAGTACTTGTCAAGAATTGGATGTACCATGACAGTCTGCCGGTGAATAGTTAGAGTCGAGTTGGTAGGCAGATTGACCCAGTTTTCTAGGTGCAGGTTAGTATGGGAACTTGGCCTGGGGAGTCATAAGTCATGAAGTCATAAAGGCTTGGACTTGCCTCGCTCAAAGGTCAAAGGTTCACTAGCTACCAGGACAATGTCGGCACCCTTGTCCTGGCGCTCCATCTGGTATTGTCTATCGTCGACTGCACCCGTCCTCGTTTCCCAGCGCGTTCCTGACGAGTAGTACAAACTAGCGGCTTCGTCGCGCGCGCTGCTGATGTATCTGGTGCAGATAGTGCTGTGACCATCTGTGACGGCAAAGTTGAGCAGACTGCGCGTGTCGACATCTTCGCTCTCGAGAATCTCTTTTGGTATCGAGTCGGTGAGCTCGTTGATTTTGGCAATGGTTTGCTCGACAGCTTTGCGCAGAATAGTTGGGCCGAAACCGGTGGGAGGGCAAGCACTGGGATTGTGGCCGAGGCGTTCGAGAGTATCGAGGAAGAGGGCAAACGCCCACTCGCTATCAGTCCCGCCCTGGACCCCCAAGTACCACTTGTCTGCTAGTTGGCTACCCAGCCGGCGTTTGATAAACTTCCAGCCACCGAGGCCGCCATTGTGCATCCACATTAGGCTGCCATGGGTGAAGGGGTGGCAGTTGTCCTCGTTTGTAGACCCTTCGGTCGTGGCGCGGACGTGGGCAAAGATGAGTCGCGAAGCAGTTTTGGAAGCGATTCGCTGAAGGTTTGCGCAGTTCCATGCGGGTGTCGTCGATGTGAACAGACATGGTGCGGAACCCAACTTGGGGTCTGTGTAGAAACCAATACCAAAGCCGTCGGCGTTGTTCTGGCCCCGTCGCGTGTCCTGTTGGAAGCGTCAGTCGATGGTCTGTGGTGGGGAAAATAGTCGTAGTACCAGTCGTAGTCGCGAATCAAACGACTGCTTAAGGATCGAGTGCGTTGGATCAAGGATCAGCTTGGAGAGCAGAATCTCGTCGCTTCCTTTGTATACCTGGGTACATAATGTCAGCCTAATGTCGATGTCAATGTCGCTGGCGCGAGGGCCGGCGCGGGAACGTACGAGGAAGCGACACATCGTAGATGGCGTTGCGAGAAAACGGGTATGGAGAGGAAGACGATGAGGAAAGTTCCAGCGATTTATAGGAAACAGGCTAAATCGGTAGGAAAGTCGAGCGGCAAGTTACTGCGTTGCGCAATTGTGCATGGCTCTGGAAAATGACACCATCGGCGCCACGGCAATAGGTGGTCAGGGCAGCGAGCGAGATCGGCCAGAGCAGCTAGGAGGCGAAAGGCCCTGTACAGGGTAATAATAATATGAATCAGGAGGGGGGCCAAAGGTCAAATGAGCAGCGGCAGGGTTGAAAAGGGAATTGGACGAGACAGAGTGCAGAGAGAGTGCAGAGTGCAGGAGGTCAGAAGAGCGTCAAGTGTGGCGGTGGAGTGTGGCTGCATCCAGTGGTGCAGCCTTGCGAGGCTGGAGGTGTGGCGTCGCGGCAAATCGAGCTTGGTACGAGGACGGAAATCAACAGAAGCTTCCCGGATTTATTTAGCGCCAGGTTTGCAGTTTCTTCGGTTTTATTGTTACTCAACTGTCTCTTTTTCTCTTTTTCTTTCTTTTTTCCTGTCAAAGTAGCCATCGACACGCGAGCACGCGTCGGTACAGTGGTGCCAGAACAAGGGTCCACCCAAGATGCAATGCAGCCTGCCCAAATCGAAGTCGCAACTCTGATTCCAATTCGTACCAACCCTTCTAAAGCAGTGCCCTTGTCGTAATTTCATTTCTCGCCCTTTTCAGCTCCCGCCACAGTCGCACCGCCACATCAAAGCGGCGCCAGTTGCTAAAAGGTCTCCACTTTTTAGCACCAGCTCGCCACGGACCAGGATGCCATCGAGCTTCTCCTTGCACGCGACGAGACGCGGCACCGTGTTAATGACCGACATTTGGCGTTTTCCCCACGTTACAGTCATCCCAGCCTCAATTTTATTGCCTCCACGAACCAATATCAGTCCCTCCTACTCCGTGCTTGCTTTCAACTTTCTTCTCTTCCACAGCTTCCTGTAATGGTTTCTCTCTCTCATATATCCTAACCCTCCACGCTTCCATCACGTCGCTTCTTTTATCCGTGTTGCCAACCATTGTCGCCTCGGGCAAGCATGCATTTTCATCATGGCCCTTCTGCCTACTCAACAATTCCGTCAAGTCCTCCAGCTTCCGCGTCGGCCCCCGACATGAGTTCCTCACCCACAGGCCCGTATCTCTCGCCCTCCCGGACACGGTGCGGGAAAGAGCGTCGAAACCCTTCCGTGACGCCGAGACGATTCGGACGATTCTTCACTCCCCGGTCATCCCTCCCGGGAACTACTCTGCGTCTTCCCCTCGAAGCACTCAACAGCTCCGAAACCAACCGTCGACCGCTATCTCCAGAATCCTTGGCCAATGATGTCCTGATGTCAGATCCCATATGCTCCTCACCAACCGAGAGAACAGTCCGTGGCGGTGCGAGCAAGCGACATTGCCCGGAAGGCTCCCTACAGGCTCTTAAGAGGAGACGAGGCTTTCCTATGGATGACCTGTCGCTGCCACAGCTACGATTGCCTGTAAAGACGCCAGATAGTGCCACAGACGAGAATGGTCTGGAGCGGCCCGCCAATGATGTGCTCGGTGATAGACGAAAAGCCACCCTTGTACGAAAGGACCACGACTTTGTCTCAATTCTGGTAGCTAACACCCAGCAGAATCTGTTCTTCAAGGCTAGTCGTAGTGGACTCCGCAGTACAGAAGAAAAGCCGAGACCAGCAACACCAGACATCATATCTACCGAGAATCAGGGCCATGCCGTGTGTGTTTTCATCTTGTCAGACACGGCCTGTGCTAACCGGCCATAGACTCTCGAAGGCTACAAACCACAGCCGGTCCGCAAGTTCCGTAACCGCGGATTCGAATCACAGCTCCTCAATCGAGAACATGGCTTTTCCGCCCATAATGGTCACCATCTCCTCGCCATGCCAGCCTGCGACCCTCGTGCCGAAACGGCGGCATACTACAGTCGCAGCACCGATCTGCACCAATGCACAGCATACAATGGCCCCGGCAATACGATACCCTTTTCTCTAGCCAGCTGCAACAAAGCCCCCGTCACAGCCATCGGTGATGAGCAGGGTTACGTGCGCCTCTTCAATACGACCGACGGCGGCAGCTCCGACAACTCCAAGGTGGACACGCACATTAAGGTTCACGATAATGCCATCATGGCCCTCGACTTTTCCGAGGACGACCTCCGTTTAGCTACTGCCTGCGGCGATCGCACAGGCAAGATTATGGATGTTGCCACGCAAACCGTCGCAGTCGAACTGAATGGCGGGCACTGCGACTCCCTTCGCCAAATCAGCTTTCAAAAGGGCCAAGCAAATGGCAGCACACTCGCGACCTCTGACCGAGCTGGCCGCATTCAAGTGTGGGACTTGCGCTGCTCGCCCATGCCTGTCAACTCCTTCTCTACCCTCGGTGGCCCAAATCGGCTCGTCCAGCGCGATACCCAGCTCGAGCCCATCGCTGCCAGGACGGTCAACACGATTGACAACTCGCACGAGCGCAAGGTCAACGGCTACACCAACTCGGCGTCGGTCACCACGATCCAGTGGCTGCCCACCGGCCGCGAGCACCTCCTCCTCTCCGCCTCCGAGGCCGATGCTACGATTAAGCTGTGGGACACGCGCTACATTAAGCCCCGGCGGCAGCTCGCCGAGACGCCGCTGGCCATGACGCAGGCGCCGCCCAGCCATGCGTGGCGCTCCTACGGCACAACATCAATGGCGCTGAGCGCCGACACGGCGCGCCTCTACGCCGTCTGCAAAGACAGCACCGTCTACGCGTACTCGACGGCGCACCTCATCCTCGGCCACGCGCCCGGCCTCCAAGACCACGCCGCCAAACGCAAGCCCGGCGGTGCCCAGGGACTCGGGCCCCTGTTCGGCTTGAAGCACGACATGTTTCGCATCCACTCCTTTTACGTCAAGTGCGCCATCCGCCCCGTACGGACCGCCGGCGGGCCGGAAGTCCTCGCCGTTGGTAGCTCCGACTTTTGCGCCGTGCTCTTCCCCACCGACGAGCGCTACCTCCGCGCCTCATCCGCCGCCAACTCGCACGTCCTCTCTGGCGAGCGGCCCGGAAGCTTCTCCCTCTCTTCCTCCTTTTCCGCCTCCTCCACACCTGCCGCCGCGTCCACGCCGTTTTGCGGCAGCGGCGGCGGCGCCCTGCCCGTGTACCGCACGGGCACGCCGCTCATCCGCGGCCACGGGCGCGAGGTCACCACCATGACCTGGTCCTGCGAGGGCAAGCTCGTCACCGCGTCGGACGACTGCGTCGTGCGCCAGTGGCAGCAGGACGCCCCCGCGGCGCGTCACCTCCGCACCGTCGGCGAGTTTGGCGGCGAGCGGCACATGGCAGGCTGGGCCGACGTGGCGGCCGACTGGGACGTGGATGACGAGGAGTAAACGCGCCGTGTTTTTCTTTTTTCGCTCACATACAACCTCTATTTTTTTCTCTTAATGAATAATGATGTTTGTATATACACATCTAGAGCATGGCAGTCCGCCCGCATTGGGCTTCCATTTATTGGTCCGGGACAGTGGGACTTTATTGTTTGGTTGGTCAAAGTTGAAGCATGGACGGTATCGAAAGCAGACGCCTGAAAGACGGCAAAACATTTGCATAGCTGGCGTTACGGGATAGAATTGGATTGTTAGTACGGGCATCATCAGCTTCCACTTATACTAGAAGAACCAAGTCAAAGCACGACATTTACTCAATACTCCAAAAGATTGGCGGCGTCTCGTAAAGAAAAACATTATTCATATATCTATAATGCCTGAAAACTACGAAAAGGTCAAACGCCTGGGTATGCAGATTCATATGCTCTTGCTGAAAGCAGGACTGTTCACCCCACGTCATCAAGGCGAGACAGCTCAACGCACAATCTCACGCTCGGTCGTCACCATTTCCGACTCACGCCATGGATCTTGGTCTCGAAAGCAAAACGACACCAACGGCTACAATGCCAAGGAGCGCTGCCAGTACGTATCTGGTTAGGTCCGCAGCCTTGATTTGCTCTCGGCGACCTGCCCACGCCACCTGCTCGTTCTGGTGCGGGAGTGACAGAGCCGAATTGAAGCGGACGGATCTAACAGCCGCCATAGGACACAGCTGGACCCTCGTGACAGCGGGCACTGGTGGATGCTCGGAAGCACCGCTTTCGGTGGTATGCGAGTCGGAAGAGGCGCTGGAGTGGTGATTCCGTCGTCGAATGACGGTACCTGCGCTGTCATCTTCACTCGATGATGTTCGAGGCGAGGTCCTTGCATGTCGTTCCTTGGCCACGGCCACACTGTCACGCAAACGGCCGAGAAGAGGTGCGGAGAGTGAGTAGTCTCCGTGGGTCGTCGCGGCACTTTCGCTTGTATCATCCTCGCAGAAGGCGTCCAGCTGCTGCACAATAGAGATCATGTGTTGGAAGATATTGCTCGCCTCTTCAACGATGGCCTGTGTCTCGTCCGGTTCGAGAGCTGCTTCGCAGATTCTCACTCGGCGCTTAAACTCGACCTTCAAGTCTTCGCCATCGTGTGGAGTATCAAAGTGGAAGAAGCTCAAAGGCAGAGGGTGGCATTTGTGTGAGCCATTGTGGGACGGCGAGTCGTTATGTATCTCGCGTTGAACGTCTGGCATAGGTATGCATGGCTGCATAGTGGGCTTAACAGGAGCCATCGGGGTCTGCCAGAATTCATCGCCAGTTGATTCCAGCGTCGACCTGATGAACCGCCCCCCAGCAAAGAGAGCCATGTACATGATGTACGTATACGTGACGAGAAGAAGCGGCTGCTTCTGTATAGAAATTCTCATATGGTCGACCATAGCGGAAAGGGCCGGTGCTCGGCAGGCATTGGCAAGCTGGCTGTCGAGAACATGATCGGACCATCCGGTCAACTCTCGAATGTCAGCCTTCAGGCAGTCTCCCCGTGCAAGACCTGGCAGATGCAGCGCATGGAGGACGGAGTGCACGCGAGCAGGAAGGTTGAGCTTGTGTTGAAGCAGAGCAGGAGCGGACAACGGCGAAGTCCCGACCGTGGCTGTCTTGGATGCGGGCCGCAGCGGTGTCACCAGTTCTGCATGGGGATCGAGGCCGTCCTCCGAACGAGGCGCAAGAAGGTGTTCCCAGAGGCTTTCAAAGGTCAGGTAAATCGGTGCAATGTGCAAGAGTCCGGTGACGTAGGTAGAAGGATCGGAAGCGCGAGGGGGCAGGGCCAGAGGAAGGCGGGCCAGGATGGACTTGTTAAGTCGAGCGTGGATGCCTCGCGTTTGAGCAGCGATAGCTTCGGCGAGGTGTTTTTCCTGGCCACGATGAGGCTGCGAGTCGGAAGATGTGCTCGAGGTCATGATGATGTATACTATATGGCTCGGATAAGACTGTTGAAAGAGGTGATGAAGTTCCTAGGGACTCGGCGCAGGTAGCTGTCGGATGGCCGTAGGGATATTTGAGGTGTTTAAGAGGTTGAGTTTCGAAAAGAGAGTGTCGACTGCTCACATCAAGATGAAGAGGTGTTGGGGAGCATGTATCAAGTAGCTCCTGCCATGTCGCACGCAAAGCACTTCGGTCGCGCCCTGTAAGTGAATCAGGCGGTGGCGAGCGTACCTCGTGCGGTCTGTGTCAGCTGCAATGGTAATGTGGTACAGGTTCAACCGACAGGGCGAATGAGCTCGATTTGGGGGTTAAGAGTTTTGTCGTACGACTGCGAAATCCCCTAGGCTGCAGCGCGTGGAACGGGAGCGAGGCGTCGTCACATGGACGGGTGTGTTTGACAAGCAGCCACGCCGAGCCGTGGCGGCGGGCGGCAGTGGTGAGCAAGCAGCAGAGCTCGGTCAGCTATTGGCCGTATGGGATCAAATGTTCAATATTGCTGCCTCATTTGTATTCATGCGTCAATTCGCTGCAAGCTTGGTCACACCGGCAGGAACCCAACGGTTTTATGCATGTCGAAGGACGACGGGTGGGTTGGCGCGAGGCAGCCACTTCTGCAACCGGACCGGAGAGGGGCAAAGGCAAAAGCCCAGTATTACTTTGGCCGAATTGCCATCGTTTGACTTTTTGGCGGGAATTTTAGGAATTTTAACGTTGGCACTTTTGTGACTTTCGGAGCTAGCAGCTGTCCGAGAACGAGGCAAAGTCAGGATCGAATCGAGGGTGGCGAATCGGTCCCTGTCCCACCTTATCCAGGGCGATACGGCAGCCTATAGGTGAGTTGTCGCCAAAACCCATTTTGCATTGTTGTATCGGGGTTTACGCACTAGGCATACACCGAGAGCGTGTGTAATTTTTTTCAGTATATCAATATTTCTGTTTAAGTGCTTAGAGCCAGCCAGCCAGCCAGCCAGCCAGCCAGCAAGTAAGTAAGCCAGCCAGCCAGCCAGCGAGGAAGCCAGCCAGCCAGCCAGCAAGCAAGTAAGTAAGCCAGCCAGCGAGGAAGCCAGCCAGCGAGGAAGCTAGCCAGAGCCAGCCAGCGAGAGCTACTAGGTACCTA